>NW_017306717.1:1112100-1187228 GCF_000935625.1 Nanorana parkeri | reverse complement strand
CGGTGAGCCCAGGAGCGGCATAATTAGTGTCGGCGGGAAGCAGGGAGAGAGACCAGCGAATGTCCATTCACCTATCTCCTCCCTGCTTAATGAAGCTGGAAGCAATGCTGATTGCATCACTTCCAGCTTTTCGGCTGTTATTCCCCATCTAGAGAAGCTTAGGAAGCAGCTGTTTAACCACTTGAGGAAGTCGGCCATATATAGACCTCCGGCTCCTGAAGCGGTTATGCCAAAAACACAGCTGCTGCAGCCGTGTTCTTGATAGCATTGTAAACAGTCAGCAATGACTGTTTGGATACAAGCAATCCGGCGGCTACACATTGCCTCCCAATCGTTTGTACTGTCCGGCGGAATGTGTGCCCCCCCTACTCCACCACTATCGCTGGCTGCCCCGGGCTCCGATGTCCCCTGTGCGGGCCCGGTACTACAAGTGTATTACAAGTGTATTACATCACTTTCGGTGGCACACTTTCTCCGCCTGCGTTAACAAGGAGAAGCCGGTGAAGCAGATTGCTGCTTCATCAGCTTCTTTGGGGTCCCTAGGTGACAGTATGGGCCTGATAGACCCCTGATGTTTCCATAAAGAGGACCTGTCACATCCTATTTGCTATTACATAGGGGATTGCTATTACATAGGGGACATGTTAGCATCCCTATGTGATAGCAATAAAGTTAGGTGTAGCCCCCTTTATACATACAAATGCAAACACGCGACGGGTGTGCTTAAGTGCAAAAACAAAAATTGCGCCACACATATTACATATTGCCACAAACGTCGGATTAAGAACAATAATTCTGGGGCCATCAATCACTGTTAACACTAAAGTGATGAGCAGAAGGAGCTTTTAAATCATTGCCTATGGGAAATGCCTAGGTACTGTAGTTTTTGTGTGGTTTCATGGACGCACGCAATTTTAGGGCTTGACATGTTTGGTATCTATTTACCCGACTTAACCCCATCTTATATATTTTACTCAAAAATTGGGTATTACTATAACTATGAAAGGATTCTTGCCAATCGTAAATATAACCTGTCTATAGTTGATGCTAATTGAAAACTGTGGATTATGTTGCATTCAATGGTATGTACTGTTAAATTCTTTTGTGATTTGCTTATTTGCACTGAACACTGTCTTTGTTTACTTTTAGCAAATTTTTGTATTGTAACCTTTGTCTATCTACATTTGTATGTTACCTTTGTAAAAATTTATAAAAATGTAGTGTGGAAAAAAATATTAGGTATTATATTATGTTTCTGTGCACTAAATTATTTTTATTATTATTATTATTATTATTATTATTATTATTATTATACAGGATTTATATAGCGCCAACAGTTTGCACAGCGCTTTACAATATAAGGAAGACATTACAATACAATTCAAGACAAGATGGTAAGGAGGGCCCTGAAACCAAAATTTAATTTTAGTGTATTTTATCCTAAAAATACTGGTTTGATAAACATTTGCGCAAATATGGTGCAACATACAAAATTGCAACTGGCATTTTTTTTATTCTACAGGGCCTCTTCTTTCAGAGAATATTTAATTGCTAGGGGGTTTTAATCTGGTTTCTAGCTATGTATCATGTGTGTGCAAATATTAAGAAATTGCTCTGGTCAGCAAGTGGTTAAGCACAATCTCTGCTTGATCAGCTTCTTTGAAGTGCAAAGATGACACTAGGGGCCTAACAGATCCCTAATGTCACCTTAAAGTGTACCTGTCACCACCAATGTGTTATCACATCGGGGGCTTGTGAACCCCCCCATGTGATGGCAATTAAATAAAAATAAATGTTTTTATTATTTTTATATTTATTTCATTTCATATTTTTTCAAACAGTTTTTATTTTAATTGTCATCACAAAGGGGGCTTACAAGTCCCTTATGTAATAGCATATTAGTATTATTGACAGGTACTCTTTAAGGTGATACCAGGGGTCCAAAAGACCCCCTTTCCACCCTTTCACTCAGTCACTTTTCCACTCTAAATAAGCTATTGGAGCACAGCTTGCACATTAATAGCTTATTGCTCGACTTCAGCAGCCGAGTAATGACAGCTATGGGATCGGGAGTGATGCAATCAGCGTCACTCCCGGTCCCATAGAGCGGGGAGGAGAAAGGAGAACAAATGTTCACTGCTTTCCTCCCCAGCTTCCCGCCGACACCGGAGCTACTGGTCCTGGGCCCGCAAGAGGGGCAGAGGAGCCTGGGAAACAAAGCGTGGGTGTGCCGCCCCAATAGGGGCATAGAATATGAGATGCATAGCCTCAGTTAATATTAGCATTGTTATATAGGTTAGAATTTATATAGTGTGATTTGCCTAACTATTTTCTCATAGCTAAATTCATGTGTTATCCTATGCTGCCATCTAGTGGCCTTTTGTTGTAATGTACATGTTTTTTTGTAATTATTCCTCATGTGACGATGTATTTCCCCCTAGTGTAAGCCCCTTCCTGCTTCCTGTGTGCAGTACTTCCTGTGTCATGGCCACAGCTACTAGCCACATGTAACAAGGACACACATGTAATCTGCACAGTACGTAGGAAAGGCATCATTTTCTGACCGCACAATACTATAACCGTTCAACTGCTGTTCCTATCATCTGCTGTAACACCTCTTTTGAATGAATCGGTATTGACGAGTTCAGCTATCTGACGAGGATTGTCCGCAGTGAGTATATCTGCTTATACAGGCCAGGCATAGAGGTCTCAGCAAGGGATATATTTCGCTATCACAACGATCAGAGTCAGAATAGTGGGTGGGGGGGAGCAAGCACTGTACCGGCCCCTGGAAGCAATCTGGCGGCAGCTGAGCCACAAGAATAGCTTCCATTGTAAAGCCGGCAGCCTGTGGCAGCGAAAAGGTTAGATTTTTCCAGCCGCCACGCTGCAAGGACCTGGCCGTGGGGTAAGCTGCGCATGTGCAAGCTGAAACATGGGGACGAAGGCAGGCTCACAGTTTGGAGTAAGCGATTGCTAAAAGAGGATGGAGTAAGGGCTGGCGGGGGCGGCAGCCTGTGTAACTCAAGGACAAGATGCAGAAGCCAGGAAGGTTTGTGTTCCCTTTGGTGTTAAATGAACCCACATGACCTAGGCGTGACTCAAGCTGGCCCAGCCTCAAAACCAGCTGCCTGTTCATATATTATATTGTATGATTCTATCGTAGAAAAATGCAACAAGAAAATGGTGTATGCCAGTAAGCTACCTCTCCTGAAAAGCCTGTTTTATCAGTTTTGATCTACTAGTCCCCAGAGCTTGCAGTTTGCCACAATTAGGTTGTCTTTTAATCACAACTAGCAGCATTTCCCATATGTTTTTTTTTTTTTATTGTGGCGAGGAGGCAACATAAACAGTGAACAGTGAATTTTAACTAACTTCTGAATATCACCTGTGAGTAGTAAGAGCATGGCTAGTAGTGTAGGCCTCATTCACACTGTGCGATTTGGGATTCCTGTGGCAGGAATCACAGCTGTATCTGTTGAAGTTAATGATTGGGTAACAACAGCCTCATCTGTAAGCAGCATGTAATTGTATGTGATATGACTAGATGTAGTTTGGAATAGATCACTGTTGCTGAATGAGTCCAGCGAGGAATGGGCTACCTCCTGGCATACCTGCACATAATTTATCTTTTGCTATGTTTGCTCCAAGATAGAGGCTCTCATAGATTAGAGCTAGGCCCACACTACACAGAGGGGCCTTGACGAGACAGTGTGGGTTCCACATATTTTGCAAAAGTTGTTTAACTAAAACCTTTGTTTTTATAACGCTGTTTTTTTTTGCAGGCTGGCTGGCAAGTGTGCTGGAAAATGTTTGTGTTTGTACTAGAAAAAACTAAAGTTTTGGCATCTCGCATTCTGCTTTAAAGCTGATGTTCTGGGCAGCAAGTTCCCTGCGGAGAGGAAGGGGAAGGAAGGGACATGACTGATGCAGGCCAGACCTGAACAAGGGGGAGTTAGGTGAGTATTGGATGGAAGGGTTTTTTTTCTGTTTGTGTTTAAAAGGGGGGCGGGAGGGCCAGCTAGTGTAGTGATAGGTGGGTTTAGTTCAAGGGGTTGAGTTAAGGAGACTTCTTACTGCTGTGTGAGGTAGGGAACCATTTTAAGTGGGAGAGAAATACCCACCCCAATACGCCCACCCTCCCCAATAGTATTTAGCCTTGTTGTTTTTTATGTTTCCACGGGTGTGGAGTTTGGGGAGGAGGGATACATTCTTTCTAGTTATGGTTATGGGGTATTCTTTTTTCTAAGTAATGGTGATATTTGTGGTTTTTAAAAAAAAATATGGCTGACTTATTTTTCTTCTAGGTTGGTCGTCCATTAGGCTGGTCCCTGGCGGTGCCATACATCGATGACGAAGAACTGGATCTCCGCAAAGTAAAAAGGGGCAGAGTAGTAGGGAAGTGCCAATGGTGGGGCTGCAGGACTCTATAGCTTTGTAGCCAGTAAGAACTTGGGCAACTGTTGGTGGGTGTACCCACTTGGGCCAGAATATGGGCAGCCGGTGGCTGGTACAGTAAATAATGGGTCATGGTACACCCCCCATAAGCAGTGAGTGGTGTTTTTTGTCACTCGTCAGGGACCGAAGTGAGATTTAGTTAATTGGTCACAAGTACTGTTATTTTTGGTATGTTCTGGTATTATTGTAAATGTTTACATCGCTGTGGCCATTAAAACTCCCAATATATGCTATTAAATGAAGTTTTTTTAAATTACTGGTGTCTTAGTGTGCTATTCAGGTGAGAAGTGAGGTTTATTTGGCCTTGCAGTCAGTCATGTTATTGCCTGTAGCTATGAGCAACCTGACTTGAGGGATTTTCCCTGATTATTATTATTATTATTATACAGGATTTATATAGCGCCAATAGTTTGCACAGCGCTTTACAATATAAGGAAGACATTACAGTCACAATACAATTTAAGACAAGATGGTAAGGAGGGCCCTGCCCGTGAGGGCTTACTGATGAACCTTCCAGCATGTCTTTGGAGTGTGGGAGGAAACCAGGGTACCCTAAGGAAAGCAACACAAGCACAGAGAGAACATGAAAACTCTATGCAGATAGAGTCCTGACCTGGATTTGTACAAGGGCCACCCGCCCCTAGCGCTGCAAAGCAGCAGTGCTAACCACTGCCACACTACGGTACATATGTGGGCACAAAGGGAATGCTATTTTAGTTTGGTTAAAATGCATTCAATTATCTGAACTATTAACATAAATGTAGCTTATTTGTGTATCACTCGGCTTTAGATCCTGAAATCATCTCTGAATTGGTGCTGACACTGTCCTTCCTTCTGGAGGGTGGCTACTTTTGTTCCCAATGGTTCTTATGTGTGTTGTAAAGCAGTTACTGCTGCAAGCTCACTCCCGCAATGGACTAAAACGTCAATACAAATTAGTCAACTAAATGTGAGATTGTAGTCCATCATGGGAGCGAGCTTGGAGTGGTGGCTACTTTACAACACACACACGGGGACCATGGGGAACAAAAGTAGCCACCCTCCAGAAGGAAGGACAGTGTCAGCATGAAATTAGAGATAGTTTGAGGATGCACAAATATGATATATTTTTGTTAATAGTAAGTTATTTTATCAAATTAGTGCCAATTAGAATTAGACGTGAATAACATTCCCTGAAAGTGAGTGCTTAAATATCTCCTGAAGATATAGTTCGTAATTGTATACTTGGACATGAAAGTAAACCTGTGGTTTTGCCCCAAACTGCAGTCACTTGCTTGGTTCTGCCAAAGCCATTTTTTCCTCATCATTGGTACACTTACCCTCTATTCCTGTTCTAGTTATAGCTCAAAATGTTGGATCTTCCCTCACTTTAAGTCACAGGGACAATGGTTAGTAGGACAAATAGAGATAATAAATCTAAGAAGGGACACAGACAGCAATAAAACCTTTGTAAACTTGTAGATAGGAGGTGGTGGATCCAAATACTGTTTTCGGTTCCTCTTTAATAGAGGAAGTCCATAAAGAGGAGTAAAATATCTGTGTCAAGGCAGCCCTAAATAGACAAAAGGTCCACAAAGGGGTTTCAGCGGACACATTTTGAGGCAAAGGGCAAAACTTCAAGATCAGCAGAAACCCAGCATAAAATGTTCTTCCCTATGGATTATTGTCTTCAATAAGTTGTTTCTGATCATAATGAGTCCTCTCGTTCCCTTTTTCCTTTAAAGCACTTATTAAGGGGGCATTTGAAGGCTCCCAAAACATGTGAACTAATATTATATGAGGAAAAAATGTCTGTTTTATACATATAAAAATGGCGTGGTGCTTCATTCTTTTTTTCTGTAGCAAAACTAACCTGACAGAGTTCTAATCCCTCATCAGTCTGTGTTGGGGCCTTAGATTCTCTTGGACTGGGACACAGAAGTCACACAATTTAGTCAGCATGTTGTGACTCTGCCATTTTGCTGTAGTCAAATCAACCTGCTACTGCGCATGCGCAGGGTCAGTTTTCCGTACTGTGGCACTTGCGCTCATGCGTGCGCCATGGAACAGACGCGTAAAAGCATGCCAAACGGTGCACAGGAAGTGATGCTGCTTCCTGATGGATCTGCCTATTTAAAGCCAGCCTATCTGACTCCAAGTTGCTGGATTGTCTTCAGCTTCCCCTGTTCCTTGTGTTTCCAACTCCAGAGTCTTTGGGACACGAGGTGCAAGGGAAGCCTCCTACCTACATTCAGTCTCCACCCAGGTACGTGACAAGACTTCTAGAAAGGTGCTCCCAAACATGTATTATCTCTTAGGTCATACCTCTGACTATAACTCTCCAGAAATTGACTGGGTCAAATAAATATTATTGACCTTCCCTCGCTGCTCACTGGAGCCTCCTTCAAAGTGACAGGCAAAAGCAATCAATCCCCTGTACCTAGGTAACACTGCAGATCCCAGAAAAACATGAACTACAGCTCAGGCTGGTTACACCCCAAATATAAATACACTAAATTTAGATAGGGACACGACTGCATAAGGCAGGATCCCAACATTTATATGAGATTTCATAAAACATTTAGACTTTATTTCCTCTATTATGCATCAGTTGACTCATTTTACGTCTCATTCACCCCTTGCCTCAACTATTAAACATTTGCCCTAAATTTAGTTCAATGAGTAGAAACATGTTTGTCAGTATTTTTGGGTACTAGTAATTGTAACAGCTGTGTTTTTAATTTGTTTTAGAGCTTAGCTTTAGGAACATAAAGCTTTTAGATATATTTATCTAACTTTTACTCTGAAATAATTTATTCAACTTGATATCCTTTTTTAAAGTCTCTGTTATCATTCACGACCAGCTGTTGCTACCAGTCAGTGTTGTGTAGCAATAATACAGCATTTTCATTTCTTCAGCAACTATTTAAGCAGCCTAGGTTGCAGGTTTGGGGCCCGGAGCCATCAGTTGAACTGCAAGGCCCATCACAGGCACGGTCTGTTCCAATGAGAAGGGGAGTGGAACAGAATGGAACAGACGTCACTATTGTGACATCTGTATCCATTCAGTTTTTCCTCCATCTTGTAATGTAGGAAAAAACTGAGCTGTACGGGCCCGTGTTAGGTCAATAGGCAGTCGGATGTAAGTGGACATGTGTCTGTTTACATCAGATTACTGCTGATTCGTCAAAATCAGGTCCGCCAAAATGAAACTCTGTTCTGTGTTATTTTTTTGGACCTGGATGGAGTTGGGGTTAATCGGATGTCAACAGAGGCACGCCCGTTTAGATCCAGTTGCCCATAGAATAACATTGGGCTTCGGAAGAGATCCACCTTGAACAATTGACAGGTGTACCTGATAGATCCTCTGAAAGGAACCTAACCTTCCAATTTGTACAGCATTTGAGTTTTTAGAACATCCAATTTCCACAATTGCTCTGTAACCAATATTCTTACTATATCTGGCAATAAAACTTACCTTTCCTCTAGGTAACTGTTCCTGTTGTCTATTGCGGTGGTACCAGATTACATGGCAGAAATTCTGCCAATTTTAGTGCCATCTTGTAGCGTAAGAACCCTGCAGTGAAATCAGCTCCCCTCTGCTTCGATCTTGGTCCATAGAGGCCAATAAACAGCATAGTCCCTCCCTGTGTCATGACTATTAAGGGTTTCCTACAGCAAATTTCCTTTCAGTGACATGTGAATACATCTCTTACATATCTTGCTTATGGTTTTAAAAAAGCCAATATATAGGAAAAGTAATGGTAAATAAATAATAATAATTCTGGCTTTAACCGAAAATTTGTCATATAAATTCTTAATGGTCCACATAACTGGGGTCCTGGCAGGGGTGTGTTCATTATACAAAAAGGACAGAAGGGCGCCCAACCTAGTGCAGATTATTTTTTATTTTAACCACCTCAGGGCCGGCCGTTGTAAAAAAACGGCCGGCCGAGAGGTCTCTAGATCTGAGCGGACGTCTTTAAACGTCCGCTCAGACATGCCCCCTCGCGCGCAGCTCGGCGCGCACGAGCGGGAGATGGCCATTATTTAAAAACAGGCAGCGATTACCGTATTTTTCGCCCCAAAAGGAGGGGGAACATGTGCCTGCGTCTTATGGAGCGAATACCTATCGCCCGACACCCGGGACATGCAGTTTCGGGCGCCGGGCGAGTAGTTTATTTTTGTACATTCAGCCCTGCTCCTGACAAGCAGAGCTGAATGTACAGTGGGAGCCGCTGTTCGTTTAATACAAGCGATCTAAGTAGATCCCTTGTATTAAATCGAGCGGCGGCGGCATCGGCGATAGTGTCCGCCCCCCGCCGAGGTTTTCTGGGTCCCCCGTTCCTCTGCTGGACTGTGACCCGTCACGATCCCCCATAGGAGCTCACCATAGAGCCCATTGAGCAGACGAAGAACGACGTTCTTCGTCTGCTCTGTGTGATTACTGAGACAGCGCCACCTGTCTCAGCAGTCACTAACTGCAGCTTCTGTGACAGAATTCCTGTCATATAATTTCTGTCACAGAAGCCATGCGTCCTATCGTCCGGAGCGTCTTATAGACTGCAAAATACGGTACCTTGGTGTCTTTTAAAATAAAAAATAATCTGCACTAGGTTGGGCGCCCTTCTGTCCTTTTTGTATTCCAGTTCTACAGTTCCCCCCGGCTGAAGTGGGGCAGCACCCCTAGTAACTTTATACTTATAACACCCAATTACCAGGATCCGTTCATAAGCGCTTTGACTTTACTATATTTGGGGTGTGTTCATTGTCCAACTACATTGTGCTAGAAGGTGTCCCTCTTTCTAATCTCAAAAAGTTGAGAGGTATAGTTTAGTACTGGTTGCATGCTGCTTTCGGGACTGCCAGGACTTGTAGTTTTGTATGGGGTGTGTGCTGTTATCTGGGCACTGTGATCACTGGGACTTGTGGTGCTACCCTGACAGAATTTTTATCTTGGTTGGCATCACATTACCAGATTGCACCCTTGGATTCTTATTTTGTGAATTGTGAAAACCCTGACTCAATTAATTTTTATATTTGTACCATCCATTCTGGTTTGCCCTGCACTGCTTTGGGCTAAAACCCTGTCAGTAAACACCCTGCAAGTCAGGTTATTTGTGCTTAGCCTCTGTGTGCTCTCTCTTTGCACTCCAAATTAATCACACTATCATTTGCAGAATAAGAAGCAGCAAAGGTAGCCTCCATGTCTCTCTCAGAAAAGGTCAGTGCTGTCTGTCCGTTTTTTTACTACGGGCGGACGGCAAGAGGTTAAGTAGTTCTTAATCCAAAGAAACAGGACACACCACTGGTACTTATTCAACAAGCTTTATTTGCCTCCAAGCAATGACATTCCAGTGGTCATTGGCTCCTTCTCTGACTCATTTCACCCTAATGTGGGGCTTAGTCATAAAGGTCAGTACGTACATTCTTTTGTATGGTATGCTTTTGGGGAGATTAAACATGAATGGCAGGATTGTACTGAGTTCTATACCCGTAATAAGAGATGCGCCATGCTTACTTTTTTTAGCAGCCCATTTGTTGAAATGTCACTGCTTGTCAGCTGCTGCATGCCCCCATGCTGCACGTTGTGGCTTATCTTTCTAGCTCATACATTACTACAGGGCAAACGAGCTGGCAGGAGAAAATATTCTGTGTAGTGGGGGTAAACAGGTATTCGACCCTTACAGCTGGCTTAATACCTGCAGGGGCCAGCTAGCAGCCAATAGGCCGTGTTTTGTCACTTTTTATTGCGGGTATGTAAAGCTGGCCATACACTGTGCATTGGATGGTGTAACCTGCACGCTGGGCTATTGTATTCTGACAGCGGCAGGTGTGATTGCTGATTGAAAAATTAACTTTTGTCAAACAAAGTGGTGCCAACAGGACCACACACTGCATAAATGTTGGCGAGTCAACAGGACTTGGCCAAAACTCAAGCAGAGTATGGCCAGCGTAATTCTTTACAATAGACCCTGTGCTTACAGGGTGTATTCAAGCAGAACAAATTCACACACATTTTTTGTTTAATTTCACCATAGACAATAAAATAGTGTTATAGATGACAACAGATACTGACATTTAGACTTTTATCTGATAATGGAATAAATGTCTTACCAAACAAGACCATATACCTCTGCCACTGTATACTGTTGCAATAAAATCTGTACATTATAGAAAATAATCTGGAGCAAATAAAACTGTCTGCATATATTAGCTCAAATAGCACAAAACATGAATATAGAAAAGCTATACAATGCAATGTAATATAAGCTCATATTTACTCTTTAAAATAACCCTTTGTGGTAAAGGACAGAGAGATCCAGTTCAGATTATTATCTCTTTAGAAAAGCACAAAAAAGGGTAAATACAATACTATGCAATTGGTATTAGCACTGAACGCAAGAACAGATGGATCTGGACCCCAGTGATCTTTTGAGCACAAAGGCTTTGATATTGGATGCAATTCAACTATTTTACTTAAAACATTTTTTAAAGAATTTCCACACACCCAGTGCCAGTCTAAAGCTGGCCACACACCTTACAACCATCACAAGACTTTTGTCTTGCGATGGTTGTAAGGTCATTAAAAAAACGTACTTAATGATAGCACCAACTATTTTAAATATTTAAATAGTAACAGGGTTCTGTTGCATACCAGCATTTTATGACTCTCAAGGACTCCTCATCAGAAATTAAAGTCTGGTCACATGTAAGATGCGGAATTGCGTGCGTTCCTGCACACATTCCTGCATTGCAAGAGTGTATGTTACATTATTTCTTATTGGCTCCCCAATGCACCTATCATGGGCTTACATCTACCCTAACCTTAGACTAATTCGGCTAATTTTTGGTCAATCATTACGTTATGTGCGACACAATTTATAAAAAAAAAAAAGGTCATTCACTTCTGCAATTTAAATGCGTTAGGCAGCCCATTCAAATGAATAGGCTGCCCTATCGCAATGCACTAATAACGTCCTGCATGACAGGTTCAATGTCACATCTCACAGGTGTAAACAGGGCCTATTGTTGTTTTAGGTTTGTACACATGTATATCAGCTGCCTTGAGCAAGTCTGGTTCTCACTGCACTTTAAATCCCAATTCCTGGCTATTTTTGGGTGGGGGCCCAGCCTGTTTAAAACAAAAAAAATTACTTCAGCTGCAATACTTAACTCCTGTCTTGCTCTGTCCCTCACAGTACCTTTTCTCGTCCACAAGATGTTCTGAAGACATGCTGTGAGTGCTGACCATAATGGACCCACCCCTGAAGGGATATCACCATGGCACACTACACTAAGCAGCCCCAGCAGGCATAGAGCTGTCACTCAAGTGACCCTCTATCATATACCTCTCCGCTCTTCCCTCGGCAGCTGCATAAAGGGTTATGTAGGGAGGTGGGGGTGATGGAGTTGGCCAGGACACTTTAACCACTTGCTGACCAGGGTGTTTAAACCCCCTTCCTGTCTAGGCCATTTTTCAGTATTCAGCCCTGCGGTACTTTGACTGACATTTATTGCGTCATGCAACGCTGTACTGAAATTCATTTTATACCATTTTTTTGGGGACAGATAGAGCTTTCTTTTGGTGGTATTTAATCACCACTGTGGTTTTTATCTTTTACTATATAATAAAAAAAGTACCGAAAATTTTGGAAGAAAAATAGTTTTCCCTAGTTTGTGCTATAAAACAATTATTACCCAAATTTTTGGCAAAATATAAAAGTCAGGGTCACGTCGGGTAAATAGACACCAAACATGTCAACCTTTAAAATTGCGTGCGCCCGCAAACTCGCAAAAACTACCATACCCAAAATTGGCCATAGGCGACGCTTTAAAAGCTTTTACCGCTCATCAGTTTAGTGTTATCAGTGATTGATTGGCCTAGAATTATTGCTCTCACTGCGACGTTCGCGGCGATACGTAACATGTGCGGCGTAATGGATGCAATCGTCGTTACCGCACTTAGGCGCACTCGACGTATGTTTGCATTTAAATAAAAAATTTTTGTATTACCTTTATATGTGACTTTTCATTTTTTTATATTTTTTTTGTAACTAATTCTTTTAAACCTTTTTTTTTCCACTTAACTTTATTGCTATCACATAGGGGACTAACAAACCCCCTTTGTGATAGCCAATTTTCAGTGACAGATCCTCTTTATGGAGACATCAGGGGTCTTTAAGACCCCTAATGTCACCTAGTGACCCCCAGAGAAGCTGATGAAGCAAGCACCTGCTTCGCCAGCTTCTCTCCGGTTTCTGTACCGGAGAGTGACAGAGGAATGCGGAAGTGATGTAATACACATCACTGCCTGCATTCCGAAGAGGAGATCAAACAGAGCTCGTGTACTGAGCTCCGTTTGATCTTCGGCCGCAGAGCTGCTGCGCTGGTCCCGGGCTCACACCGGGCACAGCGGAGCTCGGGATCGCCAGCAGCGGCTACAACGGAGGGGGCGCACACCCGCACGCATATTACAAGCGATCGGGCGTCTCTACAGACGCCCGAACGCTTGTATGTAGACAGCCATCACTGGCTGTTTACATTCCAGGCTGATTTCCCGCCCGTGCGCACCGCCTAGCGGCGGGCACGAGCGGGGCGGAATAAGACGTTTAAAAATGCCCACCCGCATTCAAGAAGCCGCAGTCCGGCCGTTTAATTACAACGGCCGGACAGCAGGTGGTTAATTAGACATTCCCTGTAGAGGAGAGGGCTATGATGCATGAGTGGGCTGTGCTAGGGTATTGACTCTTCCTGGAGTACTCAAATTATTTAAGTTGGCACACTGCAAGTGAGTAAAAATTGTTTATGGAAAGGAAAACACTACAAGTAAGCAATTCAAATATTTGTTTTTTTTCTGCTTTTACCTGCAATCTTTTTAAGTTGATGACAGGGACTATTTAATAATTATTAATGAAAGCATGTCTGCATAGAGTACAGCTTATTGGGTGTATTAATCAGTTTTGTGTAACAACAGTTTGAAGGTTTCTTGTTTGCGGTATTTCCCATTATTGCCTTAGGTCTAATTCTTCTACTTGTTTATACGGTTCTTCATGTCTGATGTACACATGAGTCACAGAGGGACTGCTTTCCAGGAAAAGAATAACAAGGCTCAATCCCTTGACAGATTACATTTTTCAGCAGATATAGTTACACAGTTCTAGCTTCTCTCACATGTATGAAACAGATAAAGAGGAACTGATGTTGTGGGCCATGTATTCTTTAATAAGGAGGCTGAGTACACTGGGAACAAATGTTTTCTTATTTTCTGTTGCATGAGATTTTTTAATTAATTTTAAGTATTTTTTTAATGATGATTTCAAATATGAAATCGGTTTTCTTCTACATGCTTTAGTTTTCATGCAATTTGAAACTTGTGATTTCCGCAATAAAAAGGACACCTATTGCTATTCACACTAGGGGTAGCTTGAGAACTAGGCTTACATCTATCCTAATCTTAGACTAATTAGACTATTTTTTTTTTTTTTTACAAACATCAATGTTCTTTTTTTGGATCATAGAGAGTGATCTCATTTACTTCATTTTCTTGATGAAACCGTTCCTGAAGACATTAAGCACTGATGGTGAATGTTTTCAATGTATAGTTTCTGCTTTTTCTGCTTTGTCTTTCGAGAAGATCAAAGCAGGTGTGTTTGATGGACCTCATATTCGTGCCCTTGTACGTGTTGAGGGATTTGTCAGGGAGATGAATGACAAGGAGAAGGCAGCATGGATGTCTTATGTGGCAGTTATACAAAACTTTCTTGATAACAAAAAGGCAGATAACTATGAGGTTCACATTACTCGAATGCTGTTGACTTTTCATGATCTTGGGTGCAACATGAGTGTCAAGCTCAATTTCCTAAATGATCACCTTGATCAATTCCCCTGAGAACCTTGGGGCTGTTAGTGATGAACAGGGAGAGCGCTTCCATCAAGACCTAATGACGATGGAACAGCACTATCAAGGGCGATAGGACAAAAATATGATGGCAGACTACTGCTGGAGCATCAAACGAGATTGCCCTGAGAAAGTCCACAAACCCCACAGCTACAGGTGTAAATTCTTGCCTGATTAGGACATATTTGAACTTTGCATCCTATATCAGTTGTTCTGAATCACCTTTGTCTAAATATATGTTAATTTAAAGTAAAAAACATTAGCGCATATTCCTATTTGACTATAATGCATAAATGTTTCAGATTTGACAAGTGGCAATATGTATTTTACTCCACACAAGGATTTTTCTGCAAAATGTTATGCATATTGTGATGCACCTACACATTTTTGTGAATACATAAAGAATATCATAGATCATAGATATAAACAAATGATATGGAACTTTCCAAGTACTATAATCATAGCCAGGCCAGAATTTAGAGAACAACGTCATAAATACATGTTGCAAACATAATTTTATTCAAGAGTTCCTGGTTTAAAATTATGGGGCTCTACAGTGGGCACCATGAATGCCCACTGTAGACATTCCTTTGTCCAAGACTTCTTAAATTATAGGGTTGCATCTGATACTCGACATGTTTCATGAGCAATATAGTCCACCTCTTTGAGAGAGACTTGAGGATAGTAGTCCACAACATATAATATATAAATGGATATCCTGTGAAGATAGTGGACAACCATCACATACTTGAAATCATCGAAGTTTTAACACTTACAAATTTGTCACATATTGGAAGATCATCCTGAAAATAAAATCACCTATGCCATCTGTGCATGCATGGATCTGACCAATCCAGAACCAAAGGGAGGAACCACAAGGGAGATTAGAAGTACCAAACTACCCCATTGTAAGAAGTCGCATATATTGAAGTATACCGAAAGTAAGCTACTTAAATGAAGATATCTCTCACCCAAAGTGTCCCTATACAGCCACATATAGTACACCACTACCCTTACTAGATCTGGTAATTAGGGATCTACCACTTCACTAACAAACAAGGAAAATCAATGCACAATAATACTGTAAGTATCTTCCTTCCTTTGGTTCCAGATTGGTTGGGTCCACGCATGCTCAGGTGATTTCAATTTTGGCTGATCTTCCAATATGACATATTTGTAAGTTTTGAGATTTCAGTGATTTAAAGTGAATGATGCTTGTTAGTAATCGGGATATGATATTAATGATATATTATTTATATTATATAACATCATATGTCAAATCATATGTTGCAGACTGCAAAGATATATTCTTACATATCTGGTATTAATACATATCAATATCCTTCTGGAAGGAGGGAAGAAACAGTCTAATATATTAACTTCTTCTTGGACAAAGGGGTGACCCCCTCCTTTCCCAGCATTGGTGGTCAATGTCCGGTTCTAAATATAACCCCCCAAAATTGTTTGTCAGTGTTGGCTAGAAAAATGACCCCCCATTATTGGTGGCCAGTTTATGGCTGGAACTTTACCAAGCCCCCAGACCCCCAACAATGGCAGTCAGTGGCTGGCTATGCAACCCAACCTAACCCCCCCCCTTTCCCGCCCCAGCATTGGTGGTCAGTGGCTAGTTGAAAATATAAACAATCACAACAAATCCGTTGGCATCCATTTTTCAATGGATGCCTACAGAAGGTGACTTAAAAAATTTATGGGTGTGAATGGGGCTAGTACGTAATGTGACAAAAAGAGAAATAATTGCAACACAACACAGCGGAGACTGCAGCAGCTCTGATGATTGAGCTGTGAACAAATCCTTCTCTGTTATTTGTCTTTTTTATTGCATGTGAAAAACATCTGTTCTTGAAACGCAAAGGAGTTTTTTTGGCATATTGGATGTTTTGTTTGCCTTATAGCGGATATATCACGGCACCACCATGAAAGTGGACAACTCCTAACCAAAATCTGTATTTTGACATGCTGAATGTAAATCAGAATGAGTTGATGTGTAAGAAATATAAATACAATATTTTTTTCTGTTGTAACACCTCAAGCTCTCTTCCTCTTCTTAAAGATGAATTCTAGGTAGATATAAAATACACAAATAAATGCAGATCTGTAGTCATTGATACATTGTAAAGTGTATTTTCAATTGCAAATACCTGAATTTGACCTAGTATCAGCCTTTTGCAGTCCCTGCACAGGAGAGAGAGAGAGGGTGGGAGGAAGAAGCAGTACAAGGAGCCAATAACTTTGTGTTCTGAAAAGAAGCATGCTGATAAGAGGAGAAAGCAAAGTAACTCATCATTGTGCTGCTTCTCCTTTCTCTGCCCAATAACAGGCTAGGGTGGGTCCAGGATGATCAGGGCTCAGAGGAAGTTGGTGGAATGATTCTGACCATCAGACTAAAGACATCTAGGAGCAGAAAAAAAAGTACTGTGTGTAAAATCTCTGGACTGACGCTTAAGGTGGTAGTAAAGTCAAAAGGTTTTTAAGCTATTTTAAATGCTGATCAAATTACTTACAATGGATGCTGCTCCTCTATATTATTTATATAATTTTTAGTTTCCTGCAGAATCAGCTGGTCCCCTAAGCCCTGATATCCTTTTGTAGGGTCTCTTCTTTCCCTTGCAGGACCCTATAGTGTGCTAGTAAGCTGAGTGTGTCTCCACAAACACACAGGCACAGCAAGGCACTCCGCTTCCCTTTTCTGCTCTTCCCCATTCCTCCTTACCACCTCCCTTCTCCAAGCTCGTAGATGGACAGCTCCTGGAGACTGGTCTGTTCCTTGTGATCTTGTACTGGACAGGAAGCTCAGGGAAGCAGAGCTGAGAGAGTTGGAGCCAGCTGTTTGGAAACATGATGGCTGTAAGTGCTTGGACAAAAATGTGAAGTATTACTTTGCAAGGCAATGTATATTTGTTTGATTTTGATTCATTATTGGAAAAAAGTCTGAGCGTTTATATACAACTTTAGCAGGAGCTGTTTTTGTTATTTTATCTTTTAATGATTTGTTAATCTTTATCTTGGTATTTGCATCATTTATAGCTTTATATTCTACATCAGTTTGCTTTAAAAGAAATATCTATGACACCATATTACACAGCCAGATTTGCTTAAGCGTTGGTTTCTGCAGTGAGGCGGCGTATGAGACATGTACATACATGCTTGGACCCTGCTTTGAACACTAATTAAAATTGTGGCATTGGACATGGATTGAAGATATTTTCAACCGACAAACAGGAAAGCCTTCTGAATATGGATACTGTAAAGATTATCTTTACACCTGTAGATGGTGTTTCCTCTGTGTCATCAACTCAGTCAGTCCCTTCAGTTATGAAAATACTGAACTATTTTGAATACATGAGCAGCCACATGAGCTAGGACCTTGATGTCCCTATTGTGGAAAGCCATCTCATTGGGGAGATTCAGTCCTGATAGGTATCCTGTAATTTGCCTTTGGAAGATTCCTGTAAAGGTCATTACCCTTCCATACAAATGTATGCAGCTGTGAAGGTGCAATACTCATTAACAATGTTATGATGGTAGGGGTGCCATAAAGTACTGTTAACCTCTTTGTGATGAGTAGTCGTTACCCTTACTTTGCAGTTCCTGCTCAGTTCTATTTCACACTATAGCTGTAAATGAATCTCCCAGAAAGCTGGTGCTCTTTTCTAGCGTTTTGTACATGCTGGCTGAAATGTGAAATATTCATTGTGCAATCTTTTATAATAACTGAATTAAGGGGCCATTCACACCACATCCAGATTACCTTCAGACCAGACTGTTTCCGGACCCAAAATGCAGTTCAATGTATCCCTATGCTATTTCTGGCCTCTGATCCCATCAGTGCAGTCTGCAGACCAGAAAAATACTGCATGTCTCGTTTTGTCTGGTCTTGAATACACTGGAACCTGCACTTAAAGTAACACTAAAAGCAGTAGTGAAGTCCAGTTAACACCACAAACTCCGCGTTCCAGTGCAATCTGCAAAAATAGTGCTTGCAGTATTTTTGCAGAACGCACTGGACTGAAATGCAGGCACTAATGTGCCTGCGTTCCGGGTGCAGGTGATCGCACTGCGGGTGGGGGCGTGGCTGCGGTGCCATTGACTTTAATGCACTGCCTCCCGCCCCTGAATGCAGGGAGCCGGCCGGCTTGCATTCCAGTGCGTTCCAGAGGCCGAACGCACTGGAACGCGGAGTTTGTGGTGTGAACCGGCCCTTAAAGTTTACAAATGCATTCAAGTACCTTTAGCTATTACCAATAATGCATCTTATTTGTGTATCTCAGCTGTAGATTCTCAAATCATCTCTACATGGCTACTTTTGTTCCCCATTGTCCCTGTGTGTGTTGAAAAGTAGCCACCGCTGCAAGCTCGCTTTCTCTGAGCTGCCGGCAGCCTGTGTCTGTTTACAGGTGCACGCAGCTCAGAGGAAGGGCCGGGTTTTAGGTAGATTCGGCTGCCTAAGATTGTGCTTGCCGAGGACCCGTCATCATTCCCTCCCCTGGCTGCCTCTCCTCTATATTAAAAAAAAAAATTGCCGCGTGCGGCGCTAGAGTGTTCGCGTTTCACTTGAAGAAAAGGTGGCAACCCTACTCCCGTCATGTACTACAATCTCATGTTTAGTTTACTAATTTGTGTCAAGATTGACGATCTACAGTGATACAGAAATAAGCTAAATTTTTGTTAATAGGGTGGGGGGGGGGGGGGGGGGCTTTGTTTATGCGATCCAGTGCGTTCAGGGCACAGAACTGGATAGCATGTGTACGGAACCTTATTGTCACTTTATCATAAAACAAAACATGTACCAAAATATACAGTATATACATTTTTTATTAGCAAAAGATATTTAGCAAAAGATTTTCCCAGGTTACACCAGTCTCACAGCAAACCATGCTAGGGATCCAGCCAGGCCAAAAAAAATGACATTTTATGTGCATTTAATGCATATTGTGTGCACTTTGATAAATCAGAGGGATGCTTCCTATTGCCGGAGGCTGAATGCCTAGTGACTTAGCTTAGTAAACCAAGCCTATAGTATGTAGAGGTGTTAGGCACTGCATTTGCATGTTACCTAATTTAATTACCTTATACAGAAAACATTTTTTTCCTTAGGGCAGAGGTAGTCAAACTTTGGGTCTCCAGCTGTGGTGAAACTACAAGTCTCATAGGGCACAGATTCTGACAGCCACAGGCATGGTTTCTAGAGGCAAAGGCATGATGGGATTTGTGGCCTCACTGCCCTGGAGAGCCAAAGTTTGGCTACCTCTGATATAGGCAGTCTGCACTGATGTGCTATTGGGGCAAGCACATAAAATTGCAGCATGTATGCTATCTCTGTTGTTTTCCAAAGCAATAAACCAAAGGGGTCTGCTAACACACTTATTAACTGATGTACCTTTGTCTTTAATGATTGTAACTATATCATATCTGTATGTGTAAGCATATGCGTTCGGCTCGACTGAGTGCTTCAGCTGCCTTCGGATTAATCCTTCGCCTCCTTAATGAATAACCCCCTAAGAGTTTTACGGGTCTATTCACTAAGCTGCCGAGGGCAGCCGAGTGAACAACCGACCCCAAGTGAAGTGAGCCGAACACCGTTCGGCTATTCACTTCAGGCTGGTACGGCTGATTGCAATAGCCAATAGTAAACCAGCATTGTACCCGCCCTCTGCTGCAGTTCCCCATCAGGTCCATCAGCAGAGGGCGGGTACAATGCTAGTTTACTATTGGCTATTGCAAATTGAAATAGCCAATAGGAATCTAGCAATGCATTCCAATGAGAAAATATATATATTTTTTTCTATTCTGACATCGCTCCGTGTCAGAATAAAGAAAAAAAAAGACACAGCAGTGTTTCTCACCTTGGCGGACGGGAGCGGGAGACTCCCGGGGCGCCAGGGAGAGTTTGCTGTTTGGAGATCAGTGGCCCTGGTTAGCAGGTAACCAGGGACGCTGATCTCTCTGCAAGTGGCCAGAGCCAGCCGTAAGATCACGGCTGGCTCCGCCCAGCTGTCAGAAGCAGGCTCGGCCAGCTTTGGCTTTCAGCGCGGCTCAGCCCAGCTGATGCATATGCGTTTGGCTCGACTGAGCCGCTCGGCCACGTTCGGGAGCTGTACGGGCTATAGTGAATAGCCCGTACAGCACCCCTTCGGTTCTACTGAACCGAAGGGGTCCTGGGGCCGAAGCCAGCCGAAGGATCGGCCAAAGCTACGGCTAGATCCTTCGGCAGCTTCGTGAATAGACCCCTTAGTTTCCTGCAGAATCAGCTGGTCCCATGAGCACTGGTCATGATATCCTGTTTTATGGTGGCTCCTATCTCCTATGGAGCCACCCTTGTGTGTGCTAATAAGCTGTGTGTTGCCACAAACACACAGACACATCAAGGCAAGACACTCCTCTCCCTGCTGCTCTCCCTTCCTCATTCCCCCCCCCCCTTCCTCCCTTCTCCAAGCTAGTAGATGAACAGTTGCTGGAGTCTGCTCAGTTCCTTGTGATCCAGTACTGGACAGGAAGTTCAGAGAAGTGGAGCTGAGAGACTGGAGCCAGCTGTTCAGACACATGGTGACTGTAAGTGTTTGGGAAAAAATGTGAATATTTTGCTAGGCCATGTATATTTGTTTGGTCTTCATTCAATACTGAAAAAAAGAATGGATGTTTAATACTACTTGAAGGGAAATCTTTACAGCAGAACCAAAAAAATTATCTGGTCAGGGCTTTAGCCTTTACCTATACTATCCAAAACAAAAAAATGTTTTGGCCATAGTAGCCATACATACACTTTAGTACTTTACAGTCAATCATGCAATGGTTTAGGAAATCTCTATCTGCATACCTGTTCTGGGTCAGGGACTCATAAGCGGAATTAATGAAACGTATCTGCGCGCAAGTTCTTTCTCAAGTGGTGCGGTTTCCCATAGCAATCAATCAGCTTCTATATTTCATTTTTTCCACACAGCTTAGACAATGAAAATGATAAAGCTGATTGGCTGCATTCCAATCGAGATAAAGTTGACGCAAAGTTTGCCTGAGACACTTTTTAATCATTCCCCCCGTAGTACTGAGGTCAGGGCGTCAATATAACAGCCAGGCCACTAGCATTTTCAGGAGATGAGCTAGGCAACAGCAGCTTCCATACTTCTCTAAAATCAGGCATACTGCTGTCGAAGGTCACCTAATCATAGTAAATGAGGGCTGACTGCCCTCTGCTGGAAAGTCATGGTATGATAGTCTCATATACACGGATCTTTATAAAAAACAAACATATAAGGCATTATTTTTATTTATTACCGTCAACCAACGAGGATACACTGTAAGACAAAGAAACCCACCAAAATTGGTCTTTTATTATTCAGATAAGAATAAACTGTAATGCTCATACAGTCTTACTTAGTGATATAAATAAAATGAGAGTAGAAGATAGAGGACCAGTCATCTATGATCTCCTAAACCCCGAACTGCTGCTGCTCAGACTTTGTACCACATATTATTTATCTCATACCTTACCGTTCAATGCACTTTCCATGACAACTAAAATGTTCAGACTTCTTCTTTAGTTTATCTAAACTTTTCTAGAAAATGACACATTTATTTTCTTCATTTTACAATAGATGTTTTTTAGAGCCTGGATGTTCAGAATTCTTTGAAGTATCTATAATTCATTTTTGGCTGGATTTGTGCAAATGTTTACTAAAACGTTAATTGACTAATAGGATATTTGATAAGAAAAGATCTTGAGTGTCCATACTACTTCAAACTTTTATTAAACAGTAGTTTTGAAATGATCTTGTCAGATAATCTGTGCAAATGTATCCAGGAAATGCTTAATGTCCAGAGATTACTCCAGTCTTGGCTTTTTTTTGGTAATTCCTTGGTTTCCTTAGATTCCGTCAGAAGATTGCTCAAAGTACATCAAATCCTACAAATAAACAATATGTTTAGAAAATGCCAAAGAATCAACATATTGTATACTCAAAGTTCAAGCTCTTGGCTCCACCTACTAAAGCTTAAAGCTGGACTCCAGATATAAAGTATAATGCATACTCTGGTTGGTCCACCTTAGCTGAATACAAGCATGCATATAATATACCTGGTCGGCCCATGGGGATTCTGTAAAGCATCTTGTATGGTGTTGTAAGTTGCTTCCCCTCTGCTCTGCAAACACTTTCTCTGCACAGTGGTCATTCAGAGAATGCCTAGTATTTTCACCAATGAATACAAGGTGTTCTATGATTGGACGAGGGATGGTAATGTCCCCTCCAATGCAAAGGACTCGTAAGATCATTGTAAAGCTCTGTAGTATCTCTGGCTACTACAATACTTTACAGAATCCCCATAGGCTGACTAGGTGTATATAATATGCAAGCCAAGTTGGACTGGTGTAAGAATGTGTAGCCCCGCCACCTTTTGTGGCATGGTTACTATAAACTTAGTGATTGCTAGAGCTGTAGTCAGCATGGCTGAATTATAGTTGGCATTTATCTGGTTAATTCCAGGTGTTCTAGCATCGATTGTACTTGCCTGAGTGGAGTGCGACTCTGCAGCAGTGTGGGATACTGTGAGTGTGTTTGCAGTCCACCCACTAATCACTGGGGCTCTCATAGCCAGTGGTGCATGCTGGGACAGGGCATATCTACTCAAGGAAATTGCCATGTGCTCAGTCCAGTCCTGGGATAGCCCAGAGTCCAGTCAGAGCTGGGTGCTGTCCAGCCTGCCTAGGCCTGGGGGTGGATATACTCAAGTGTGGGAAATGTTTCACTAGACCTCAAGTCTGGAGGAGGCCTTTGCTATGGATTGAGGAGGAGAACCAGGGAAGTTGCTGGCTGCTGGAGGTGCCTGGATTTGAATGGACCTCAGAAGCAAGTTTGGTGTCTCTCCTATTAAAGATCTCACACCCATCCCTCTTCAGCTGTTGCTCAAGTACCCAGTGTCAGCGTGTGCTCATTAAACCTTCTCTGTGGAATACTGAAAGGGACTGGTGGGTCTGGAGTTCTGTTTTATCTATTTTTCGCATGGATGTCATAAACCCTAAACCCTCTCTCCCACTTCATATGTTCTAATAAAAGTTCTTTAGCATCATACCTCTGGTCTGGATTCCAACTCTATCATTATCAAGCATAGGGTGGTTAATGCTATTGGGGCAATTGTTGCTACTCATCGCCTAGACAGGCTTGGAAGGCCCATTACATTCGCTGTGGCTCCTAAGGGAGTGCACTACAAGTGCATAATACTTTATACCTGAAGTTTAGCTTTAAAGTTGATCTAGCAACAGATCAGATATTTTTTTTCCTGTTAAAGGGGAACTTCACCCACGCTACCAACTTTCTCTACTTCCACTCCTATCCCTCTCCTCTCTAACAATCTGATATGAATTATTTCTGTGGCAGCTGCCCCCTAATGATGTCAGAGAAGAGGACACTAGCGCGGGACTTGCTGTGCAGGGGGCAGATTGGCGAATCTCTACAGACCTTCACTGGATTTCTGGGCATGTGGGTTTGTTTTTCCTGCATACCCAGCAAAAAAAGATAAGGGGAAGTGTAGTTCCCTTTTAAGTACATGCATACCAGGCAATGTGTGAGTGTAACACTTACACTTAATTATTGTTTCTGACAACAGACACAGTACTCAGAAAATTCCTTCATCTGGTTTTCTCTCCAGAAAGATGAAGCCATCTTTGTTCAGACATTATCCAGAGTTGGTATCTACTTCCTGCACTAAGATGGTGGCCCAGGGATGACACAATCATGTAAAGCCTAGAACAGAAGCAGTACTTGGCTGTCTTACCAAATGTTTGACATGGATCAGTTCCTGTTGTTGTAAAGGTACAATGTCATAGTGTGATCTCTGGAGGGGAGGAGAACGAGGAAGTGTTTCTTCCTGCCTGCAACATTTTTTAAAGATGGAAGTTTTTTGAATAATAACACCATTACTCTGTATTGTGCCATGTTAGGAATGTATTTGTGTAGACAAAACAGGTCCACTTTAAGAGGTTAATTTCCACAAACAAGTCTTGCTTTGCTCAGGACTAAAACGTAGAAATATGCTATACCTTAACTCATTGCCATCCATGTAATCACATACCAAATTATAAATCTGTGCCTGGGAAACTCAAACATTACTCAGAAGATCCGACAGTTCAAAGGAAACCAACAATTACTTACATAAATAAGATCCAACAGTACTGAGGCTTTCACGGGATCTACAGTTCATAATAAAGTTGGCCACAAGGTTTACAATCTGTTTGTACAACTTAAGTACATTCATGATGAATTGTACAAAACTGATCTTACAATACAATGAAATATGAGGGCCTACACAAACAATCCATTCAATTTATATCCAGCCAGACAGGTCCTCACACAACATAGTTATTATTATTATTATTATTATACAGGATTTATATAGCGCCTTTACAATATAAGGAAGACATTACAATCACAATACAATTCAAGATAAGATGGTAAGGAGGTTGTTGGTAATTCTAAAGCTTATCACATACATTACAATCTTACTATACAATCTTTATAAAATCTCCTTACGTTTTACCCAAAATTATGTAATATGAGGACCTACCTAACTATCCATTCATTGTATACAATCAGGCAGGCCCTGGCACTACATAGTTCTTGGTAGGTCTAAGCCTCCATTTACATCTGTGTGTCTGAATTCTCAGGCGTTGCTTAAGCACGTTTTAGTGCATTTTTCATGTGTGATCATGCGTTATGTGTTTATGTTTGGCCAACTAAGGTGAAATGGTAACTAAGGTGAAAAGTATAGGTTGCAAGCGGGTGAAATGCACAAAAATGCATGTTAAATTAGTGTTTCATGATATCATTCTGCTATTATATATAACTATATAGAATTAATATAATAATATTTCCATTTACAAGTGGAAATCAATTCCACTTGTATTACAAAGCTATATGAACGATGTTGTGTTTAGAATAATTCATGTGGTTGTTGCTGAAGTATGTTCACATACGGTATATTGGTTGTTGAAGAAATGGGGGCTCACAATTTGTAAGCTAAGATCGCCATCTTGTGGTAACAAGTTGTGTATGCAGTGTTATGTGAAATATCACATTTGTTACATGAGTTTTTGCCTGATAGGCTTTTCTCTCATTGTTCTTTGCACAAAAGGCATTGCTGCCATTGTCAGAATTTTAAAGTGGGGTATCCTATTTTTTGTCTACTTTTGAGTCGTATAAAAGAAATAAATATGACAATGGTTGTCTGTCACACAAAGTATGAAAAATATACCATGTAAAACACTTTAGTTATTAATAAAGTGGAATATTTTAATGAATCAAATAAATTAAGAGACTAATGCTGTGCTTCAGGGTTACAGAAGGTGTAATCCTGCAAGTGCAGCAAGTGTTCATGCTGACAGGTAATAAGCATCACCCAAGAAGATGCTGGAAGCCACTTCAAAGGTAACTAAGGGACAACTGATTATAAGCACTTTGCTGCTAATCACATTGTGTCTTGAGCTGGTCTAACTAAAATCACGCTGTGCAATACTGTTTTAGATGTTAACAGAACACTATATACCCAATTATGATGAGTTTACATATATATGTTTTTGTAATTAAAATGGTCCTTAGTCTCTACATTAGCAAACCACAAGTCACTAGGCTTCAATGGCTCATCTCGAATTCCTTATAAAAATATGTAGACCAATTATCAGTTCATTATCAGCCTCATTAGGTACTTGTGACAAATTTTTCAATCACTTTTTGCATGAATGAGCTTTCATTTTGCTGTTACTAAAACTCAGCAATGACCTGTTTTAAAAGAGAACTATGAGGTGAGTGCTTTTCACTCACCTCATAGTTCTAGCCGACCTGTGACAATGAGACTGTCACAGGTCGGCTCAGTAGATCGGGAGGTGAGCGAACACATACCAACATTCACTCACCTCTCGATACTGTCACGGCTCTCTGCTGTGACAGGGGAGGGGCTGGATTCCCCCCTCCCCGCTCCGATCCGCCAGTGCTGACTGGCGGAACGGACGGGGGAGGGGGCGGGTACAGCTGGTTCTGCCTCTAGATAGGATCTGCTTCAGCTGCGGCATCTCAGTATACTGCGAGCAGCAGCTTGCGGTATACAGCGGCGTCTCAGTAGCTCGCGGTATACTAAGCCTAGGGTGATGGGAGGACTATGGGGAAAAGCCTTAACCCCATAGTTCTCCTTTAAAGACTACCAACCTATTTTCCTGCTACACGCCAATTTCCTTTTTTTGGTAAAAACAAGAATTTTATTAAATATCTAATAGAATATAGGGTTTTAAAAATATTTTCACTGTATTAGAATATGGATTCCATTTGCTCATTTTTTCACTAGAACATTAGACTTTTTGGAACAACTTTTTGTGGGCCGAGTAGAGAGTTGGGTGTGGTAAGTGACATTTTTTTAGAAATAATTATTAAATTAAATACCCTACAGCACACATATATCGTAAAGGATGACAGAGCTGTCCCCATCCCCATCTCTGCTATATACATTTGCTGTGGAGCCATTGGTAGCTATTGTCTGCATTAAAGTGACAGTAAACTCAGGAGTTAAATCTTCAAATGCATTCAAGTACCTTAACTATTAACAAAAATGTAACTTATTTGTGTGTCACTCGGCTGTAGATCCTCAAATCATTTCTGAATTGGTGCTGACACTGTCCTTCCTTCTGGAGGGTGGCTACTTTTGTCCTCCATGGACCAATGAGCTAACTAAACATAAGATTGTAGTCCATCGTGGGAGCGAGCTTGGAGCAGTGGCTACTTTACAACATGCACAGAGACCCTGTGTGTGTTGTAAAGTAGCCACTGCTCCAAGCTCGCTCCCATGATGGACTACAATCTCACCCTTAGTTTAGTGAGCTTGATTTGTCTTTTTCTTCCAAATTAGACACGTCCTTCAACTGTGAATTTTAGACCACCCCAAATACGATCATATAGGGTATCTCAAAATCAATTCCCGAAAGGGTATACTGTATATCAAGAACAAATATAAAAATGTTCTTCTTTGTGAATCCAGCATTCATTCAAAGGTACTATGAATTCCAGTGTGGACAAAAAACAAAATCTCCATTAGGTAAAAAAAAAACTGGCTGACATATTCACCTCCTCTATGGGCCTATCCAGCAGACTCACTTGGACACAGATCCAGGGCTGCTGGATGGCATCATTCAATCCACTTCTTGTGATCTCAGGGCGTTGAATGGCATCATTCAATCCACTTCTTGTGATCTCAGGGCGTCAAGTGCCTGTATAATATCATGGTGCTGCTCTTTGCAGCATTTATGACCTTCCCACTACCAGAGAAAGTAGGGACTAAAGAGGAACAGGGATGGCAATGGATTGAACCAAAGACCCTGGGAAGAGGTGTAAGTATACTGATTTTTTTTTTATATGCAAAAGGGGGCTCCAATGGGAAATTGGAGGGTGAGGTTCCCAAGCCCTGGGTAGGGATTTGAAGGCAACATAGGAAATATATATTGATAGTTTGGATGACAAAGCCTGGAATGTTTGAAATTAGCATCTTAACTTAATCCAGATCATATATCACCACTTGTTATCATTAAACGTATCTACAGTATCTCTGTCTTAGTTATCTCCTAATGAAAAGAGAAATGTGATATTAGATAAACTGGAGAGGTTTTGCATGCATCCTAGAAAAAGTGAAGAAATTGTGGCTTTATAATTAATTCTAGGAAATAAATAAAACCCATATACGAAGTGGATTTACAATGTAAACACTGTAAATAACGAAATATATAGAACATAGAACAGTTCAGTCATGGAACACTTGTATGCAAGTGTGGCTCCTTTAAAATCCATATCAGACCCTCCTTCCAGATAGGGGTCTGGTGTGAGTTTTAAGGGAGAACCCCAAGCAAAACACAACAAAGTGGTGTTCCCCCTTTATATCACAGCCAAGCGTCGCTTCACCCAGAAAGCTGAGGACATATTGTGAGTGCTGAGTGTCCTGAGCTTGCCCCAAAAGGTACCGTGCATTTACTGTAAAACGAAGCAGAGTCATCACATCAACACTGCTCTCTGCATCATCAAGCACAGTCCAGCCTGGAGAAGAGGACCCTGTGGGATCATGTGACTAGCCTGAAGACAAAAGGAAGAAAAAAACAGCATAGCATTCTCTGGGAGGGCTTCGGGGGAGAAGGAAAGACACTAGAGCTGGGGAGCCCAGAGTTGAGCTTTATACCTAAGGACAATTACAGGGGCAAAATAGATCAAGGTTATTGTCATGTCTATATTTCTATGGTGAAATATAAACCCTGTACCAACAACACTAAACTACTAACACATTGTAGCATATTTGTGGAAATAATAGTCTCTAATGAACACCCAATGATGATGTTTGAGGAAACAGAGAAATGCATTTTAGCCCAGCATTTGGGTTGGGCCACCAGGGCAAAGATCCTACTTGTTGTTTCAAGCTTTGCTATCTCTAAACCTGGCACAGTATTTGTGCGTCAGAAATAAATGACAATGATGTATATATGTCTATTAGATTTTGTAGAATCAGCTGCAAAACTGAAGGCACGTACATGTGTGGGGACTTATGGTACATAATCTGCTTTCGCTGTCAGAGGTAACTGGTGAACATGATGCATCTTCTGCTGTTTAAATCCAGCTACCCTGTCTCCTTGGTTCATTTGGAACACAGAAACATATTGCATAACACGTGCATTAACTGTACTTACTATTAGGAAGCAGGTGCCAATCAAAGCAGATTTCAGTTTTACATCCAGATCAACAGGAAATTCTATCCCAAAGTTATCAGCATTGGTAAAAACGTCATTTACAAATCCTGACCAGTACTTGGAAATCTTGCCAATCACTGACTTTTCGTTTAATGTTTTCACCTAAAGAATTTAAAAGCAAACATACAAAATTGTGTTATACAACATTTCAGGATTCAAGACGCAGTTCAAGTCTAACCAGTTAATTGGTCATAGTTTTTCAGAAAAACACTGCACCCCCTTCTTTCTTTTCCTGCTACCCCTTTTCTTTTGCTTCCCTACATTTCTGATTGCGTCCCTCTTCTTTTTAGCTGCCTTCCCAACTGTCCAGTTTGTTAGAACCAGTTAGATTGACTGGTTCTTCCTCCTGCCCAATCCAATTCTGGGAGGGTGGACTTCAGTTTACATTTTGCATTAGCCCAAACAATGTGTGTTCCTAAATGATATGTCTATCTGACTTCTTATGTCTAACACTCATATCCTGTTATCTATTATAGATTGCTATGGATACTGAGATATGGCTGGCCTGCCTTCTGCTGTTCATCTCACTTTATGTTGATTTGTTATTGTTGTCTATTAATATTTCCCATAACTGTTTTAGAATACAGATGCAATTTGTGTTGTATCAATAAACTTATTGTGAAAGAAAAACACTGCATCCCCCCACCAGATACTTTGAAAATACATTTTACCCAAAGAGTAAATCCAGCCAGGGCTGTCCTTCGCCACCTGGTGATGAGTTGCTGTTCTGGGAGGGGGCGGGATGTGCTTGCAGGGAAAGGGGGATCATTGTTGTGCTGAGTTTTAGTTTGGGTGGGGCGGTTTTGGGGTGCAGACGCCAGACTGCGCTTTCAGTGGCTCTGTCCGGCATCCCGCCCAGCTCACTGGCGTCACCAGTTGCCAGGAGCTGGGTGGGACACAAGCCAGAGTGTCCTGCTCAGCACCTGGCAACCGGTGAAGTTAGCGAGCTGGGTGGGAAGCCACACAGAGTGTTACCGGAATGCTGTGGCCTCCCCCTGCCACTTGCCCAACACCCGGCCACCCTCCCCAATGAGATCCCGCCTGAGGCAGCCATCTCAGGCTGCCTCATTATAGGTATTTAATGTTCAATAGAACTTAATGGGACAGCAGCAGATGTTTATCATACAGTAGCTGAAAGGTGAAATGAGGCATTCAGGAAGTGTCAATATTGAATGCCTGCAAAACCTCTGCTCAACTGCCTCTGAAAAGTTATACTCTGCAGATCACTTTTTAGAGGGGCGGTAAAGTTTGCCACCTGTCTGAATGACGCCCTACTGAAAGTGAGCTTGTGTGCTTATCACATCCAGCCATGTGATTTCTTTGAGTGCTATAGTGCTCAAAATGTTAACATCAGCTCGCTTTACGCTTCAGTAAATCTAACCCAGGAGCACTTTCCTTCACTACACTTCATCTCAATTCACAATTTCTGGGATTTTTTAAAAATATGCCATTCTTTATTTCTGACTCCACTACACTATTGATGCACTCTACAGGTTTTCATTTACTTTCTGTGTTGGAAATTCCTCCAGATGAAGTGCAACAACTGCAGGCGAATGGAATAAAGGCCCAAAGGACTTCTACACCAGCTCAGAGGTAGGAGTGGTAGGAGCTCCTCTGCCCTCACCAGTCCCCATACCTGCGGCCCTCCAGGTTTAAGGGTAACAGTGTGTGTGCCTTTACTTTAAGCCAGGTAACAAATCAATTGTGCACAATGCTCTCACCTGATATGTGATATACAGTATGTGAAACTGAAGTGAAGGAGAAAAAGGGACGTTGTTTTCAGCAAACATTGCTACTTTACCTTTGCCGAAAATGTCAGCAATGGAGCTCTCAAGTATAATGATAAATAAATAAACACACACAAGGATTTCTAAAATACAGGATGCTAGTTTCCTTATGGTGTCCCAATAGACTATGTACCAGCTGGTTTACTCTAGCATATAATCATGTTTGCATTATGATTGCACGGTGTAGTAATAACAACAAAGTAAAAGAAAATTAGCTTTGGAAGTGTCTGGTCCAAGTGAAATCCATGCAGATCACAGCCTGTGCTTTGATTAAAGAAGAAATTGTGGTAATAATGGTATTAACCCTTGCAGTGGGGCTACCCCTGAACTGCAAAGGTTACCTTCTTGCCTAGGGTCAAAAACAACAAAGTTATATTCATCTGAGCTGGCCTGCTGTGACAGCACTCCCTCCAGCCTGTCTGCTCCCCCGCTGCAGTGATGGTATGTTGTCTATTGATGTCCTCACTGTGTATAGAAAATTATGACTCAAGGACCTCACATCGCTGCACCGGCGGGGAAGCAAGGCTCAAGGGATCGGTCTAAGAGCAAGCTGACTCAAAGGATTGGGAGAGTATAACTTTTTTACTTTTGACCCTAGGCAAAAATGAGCACGTAACCCTTGCAATGCTGGCAAGCCCCACTGCAAGGATTAATAAAATGTTTACCCAGAGTTCCTCTTTAAAGCTGAAGTTTAGTTTGAAACTGTTGGGTATATAGCCCCAGGGACATAATGTATCTATAATGAAGTGTGTCTCATGTCCTGCTGGTCGACGCTTACTGTAGAAACCTTTCTCCACCGATGCCACAAATACCCCACAGTGATGTTTTGGCCCTGTGGGGGTTAAGATCAACAGATGTGACTGTGAAGCATCAGTGCCGCTTACCGTCTCATAAAACTTGTAGTCTTCTTTCCCGGAATACAAAGTTCTATGTGATTGGAGTAGACAGATCCTGTCATTCATCCACCTGTCCTCCATTCACAGAATGCTTTACATTCTGGAAAAGAATACTATTCCAGCAGGACATGGGATACACTTCATTAAGGTATATTATGTCCCTGGTGCTAATCCACAACACATTTTTTGAATAATGTTCGGCTTTAAACAATATTCACTTAAAGCTGAACTCCAGGCACAAAGGTTTTTACTTAAATATAGTCCGCAATAGCTACAATGGATATAAATGACCTCATTACTGTGCTGTACATAGCCTGTGCAGAGAGCAGAGCTGTGGGAGGGGCGCAGCAGGCCCCACCCACTACAGACTGCCTGCAGAAAACTACAGGAGGGGCAGAAACAAGACCAGTCTCCTTGCACAAGACGAGAGAGCATGTGTGACAGGTCTTTATTACAGGAAGCTCCTGCACAGGGGCAATGTTTTACACTGGATTCACACTAGATTACTGCATAGATCTGGAAGGACTGCATAGAGCACACAAGCTGAATCTTTTTCTAGTTTGGGGATGGAAAGGGTTACTTTAACAGCACAATTTCCATTGCCTGGAGAGACACTAAGGAGTGTAGAGAGGCTGTACATGTAATGCTGCATTGATGTACTGTTCACTGTGTGTACCTCCTATTTCTTATTAGACTGGTCTATTTACAGTACACTTAGTAAATATATTCTTGCCATTCACCTGCATTAGCAAGTAGATGGTAACCTGTGAAGAGTACATGTACGTGTGTGGCTTTTTGTTTTCATCAAAGCGATTGAGGTCAGAAATGTTCCTTGTGTTTCTATTTTCTGTTCAGACATAAACACTGCTGAGATGTGCACTGGCCTTGTCACACCGGCTCCCTTTTACACGGCAGCACAATAAAGCTCTCATTCTTTTTTTTCCCTATCGCAGGAAACCGGAACCTTCACAAAGGTAACATATTTCTGGCAGCAATGAGATCATCATATAAGCTGAGAGAAAGGGAATTTTTAATGTGTTTTTTGTAAAATCTTCAAAGCTCAAAGTCAACGTCTTTGCCTCGTAGGCGGTTTTTAGTCTCACATTTACGGCACTGCACCTGCAAGCATGCTGGTTTCGGTGGCACCAAAAAGAATCTAAGAGATAAAGACCAATGTGACGATAATTAGATGCAACGCCACTAGCTAGCAAATTGAAGAAGGATTCAGGATAACATTACAGTCCTGCCAATGACAAATATACAGCTGCTGTTCCACTGGGAGCTTACGTTAAAAAACAGAAAAATAATGCAAATCTTAAAAGATACATTTTGTTGAGGGTAGTTCATCTGAAATATTGTACAGCGTCCAGGAAACAGATATATTTAAAGCTGAACTCCAGCCAAACGGTCAAAACCCCCGTAAAATACACATATGTGAATAGTCCGCCACATGATACACCAATCAATTGAGCCACTTTTAAAGTGTATTTCTTCTTTCACAGCCAAATTGAGATAACACCTATTTTATGTTTGTTACATGTTTCCATTCACATAGCATAACCAAAAAAAAGAACAAAATGAAAAAATGCTTAATACAGCTTAAATTGCTTTTACTTGGATTAGGGCTTCTTAAGGGTTGACATTTCTACTTGCTTCTCCTTCTTTGTAATGTTCGGAGGGTTGTGAGGGGTTTGTTCAATTAAATTTGTAAAGTAGATTTGAACACTGCCTGTCCTAACAAAGGGTTTTATGTTAGTGAAGTTAATGAGAGAAACACAATCCTCAAATTTCAGTCCTAAGTCTTTCTATAAGGACAGGTCAATGTGAAGGTGTTCAGATAAAAACCTGCAATCAGTCATATTGCCTGCTGCAACGAATATCTAAAAGACATGGAATAAAAAGACATTTAAAATAATAGTTTTTATTATGCTTGTGAATGGGACACATAACAAACATATAGTGGGGTTTTCTCAAATTTGACTGCAAAAGTGGAAATACACTTTAAGATGAATTCACCTCTGTCAGACTGCACAGCCAAAAGGGTGGAATTGCTTTCTTTAAAACAATGCAGTCTATATGACTGCAATCATCCATCCCTTACTCCCCTCTACTCCTCAATCCTAGACGTTGACTTCATTTTTTTTCCATAGTTTAAAAAAAAATACTCAATGTCACAGTTGAGCTGCAGACTTGCAGCAAGCTGTTACTTGTAGTTCTACAAGTATATACATACCTCTTACCCCTGGTTCTGTAGGCATGCAGGGCTGTGCTGGTGCTTGTAGTTCTCCTGGCATGTGCTCTGAACCTAACTCATTCTTGCACCAGTTTGGCAGCTTTGGGCGTCGGCCGACGTCTCCTGCTGTTTCTTATGCAGCTTCTCGGCCAATCAGTGCAGTCCGCTTGTGGCCAATCCTGTGGCCAATCCTACCTCTTCCTGTCTCTATATAAAACCCAGGACAGCGAATGGCACGCTGCCCGAGCAACACTTTCCTAAGCTAAATGCCGAGCCCCCTGTTTGTGATTAAACCTGAATGCCTTGAAGTTTTTCAGTGTACTGATCTTTGGCTTGTCCCTGGAAATCCCAGTCTTCAGATTGTCCCTGGAAGTCCTGGTCCTCCGTGTGTCCCTGACCTTTGTTTTGTCCCTTGTAAGTGTGTCTGCAACCTGTCCAGAACTCTGGCCTTGTCAACCATTCTTGGCTGTTAGGTGAGTTGGGTGAACCTAGGGATTGTGACCTGGGGTCAGCACACAGCCAAGCCCATCTCCACCTCCATCAGGAACTCTGGTGAACACCGGCTGGCCCTTAGAATCCACATCCTGGGGGACCCCATGCCACCTATCTAGCATGGCAGCATCCTGCCCTGTACCTTGTCCTACCAGCCTATTCTGTCTTCCAGTGCCTCATTCAGTTCCCCTGCTCAGCTCCCTGCTTGTACTCCAGCTCTGGGAGTTGTCAGCCTACACTGCTCGCACCATTTTCTCTAAGGGCCCCTGCCAGCGTAGTAGATAGGGTCCACAGACCTGATTCCAGTTCATACCTGTGAGCCCCGATCCGTGACACCCAAGCTCATCTTCTACCTCCATGAGAATGGTATGTACCCTGCAACTGAAGATTCCTGGGATATACATGTCACACAACCCATGATACGTTATCTTCCACACAGCAGCTGGAGGAGGACAGGCCTGCCACTGGACAAGGGTGGACCTGCGGTTGGAGGAGGGTGGACCTGCAGTTGGAGGAGGGTGGATATGGTGGTGTGTCGATGGATGGCTGCAAGAACCAGGAAGAGATCATTGGCTGCTGATGGTGCAGCATAGAGGCTGATCACAGCAGGACACTGCTGGATATGCTGGGTATACAAGTGAGTTTATTGTGAATAATCCCAAAGAAAAAGGAAACAGGGGATCTAAAAAAAACACATAGCGGTGTCCAAGACAGCGACAGAGCAGCAACATTATACTAAATCATCAGCTCTGCTCACTCTGCTCTGTTCTCCAGTCAACACATCGTAAACAACTCTCAGTTCTGCCCCTCCCTAGTTGTATGTAAAAATACAATTATCAGTGCCGTAATGAATACACAGCTGAATAATATAGTGTTTTTATATCTGAATGGAGTTCAGCTGTAAAGAAAACCTGTAGTCAGGGAAATGTGCCTAGCTGTAATGCTGAATATTTTTACTGCTGTAGAACAAGTAGGAATGTCAGCCATTCTGGTTTTCCACTGACTTCACTTGCTGCTGGTTGTATTAGGTAAATAACTAAAAAAACATTGGAGCTAAAAACATGTGTAAAAGGTCAGTAATGACAGCCGGTAGAATTATCTTTCTACAGGTTGTCTTTAATTGTGGGAAGCAGGACCTAATATTGTCTTGACATAAGGTGCAGGTCAAGGAGACCCCTCAATACCTGGCACTGTCTGCGTGCAGGCCAACTCTACATGCTATATACTGTAAGTATTTTGTGTGTTTAAATTTGTGTTTTTGACTGGATGCTAAAGAAGAGAAAAGTCCTTTTGAGAAGTTTACATTAGATGATTTCGACATTACAGGATAGTGGATATGGAAATTGCATATTGTTTTGATTTTTAGAACGATATACGGCTGAATTCAGCCGTACCAGCCTGAAGTGAATAGCCGAACAGTGTTCGGCTCACTTCACTTCAGGTCGGTCATTCACTCAGCTGCCTACGGCAGCTTAGTGAATAGACCCCTAAGAATGAAAGATGGTTTCTGAGCATTTCTTGCTGGTGAAAAGCATTTGGGGAGCAAAGTCTACAGCAGCTTAGTGAATAGACCCTATAGTTTTAAATTTGGAACCCACTGCTTTTAATTAAATTTAAGAGTGGAGTTACTTAGAAACTTGGTTCAGGGTGATCTGGTGTAGGTTAGGAGATTTGCACATGTATGTAAAGGGAAATGTAAAATTTTTATTTGCTGGTAACCAGTTAGATTGCCTTTTTGGGGGGAAATTGGTGGATAGCATATTTGTTTTTTTTTTAAATCTCTATTCCCCACTTGGGGGGTGGAGCATACAGAACAGATGCATAAGCCCTATGTGATACTTTGCAGTCTAGAGCAGCTGTGTTCAGCACATAGGGGAACTGCACATTTGAACAACATTGTAATTTCTTTCAATCAGATGCCAGTATTACATGTACATAAAGAAATTGCTCAGGTGACGTGTTTTTTTTTCACTATTCCCTGAGCAAGCAGATCAGAGGGAGGTAAATGATTAGCCTCAGGCTACAATCAGGGCCTCTATTTGGCATTCAGGACAATAAAATATTATCATAGAAACTAATGTGAGAAGCTGCCCCTGTCTTTTGATTTATATTTTACATCCTTATTTTTTTTCCTGAGATAGCATAGTACAATGAACTATAAATGAGTTCATATTACTGGACTCAAATGAAAGGATACAAGGTAATGGTAAGAATAACACTAATGTTCCCACTATGGTGCAGACATGCTCTAGTCTGATCATTGAACTTTACTGTTGATAATAAAACATGTGATTGCCTTAGAAATGGGTATTAACAGGAATATGATAGAAAGGTTAACTGGTACTGACAGAGAGCATTTACAACTGCAATTATTCCTCTGACATTTCCATCAACTTTTGCAGAAAACATTAAAGGAGTATAACCCCACGAAAGGCTATTTTAGTCACTTTGGTTTGCAGTCTGCCTGTGATTTCTAACTTCGTATTTTTCTATGTGCCCTGAAAACAAAACAAGAATATACACTTTCTGAGCTGTAAAATAATGAAGATTGGGTATCACTATTGTTGGTGGCATGACTAGGTATCATTTTAATGTTATATAATTGATTTTCTTTTGTTAGCCCATAAGGTAACATTTAGGAGTATAAGATACAGTAATTGATATGACAATACAAACACGGCCACATCCCGGGATTGTCCTTGGATTTTAATAAAAGTTCCGGCTTCTTGCAGTTTTGGGGTTGTGTGTCGCTGCCAGCTGGGTACTGGAATGCATTTTTTCCTCCTGTGTACATTGGTCTTTTTCTTGCCCCCTGATGACCACCGATATTAGGTATTTTTTTCTCCCACTGACCACCAATACCTGGTATCCCCCCCCACACCACCACCTATACTGAACATTTTTTTTTCATTGTACATAACAAAGTGCTTACCACTGTACATTGAAGTTGCTGGTTGCAAAGTCGTTTCTGACTTCTTTAAGGTATGCTTAGATGAAGCATTAGCTATTTGTCCAAATTTGTGTCTTATTTTTTAAATAGGATGATCTTTTATGGTTATGTGTATCTGTCAATAGTTAAGGAGTATTTTGTGGGTACAAGGATGGCAGTGAATAAGGCAAAGCTGTAGCTATGAAAAAGAAAAGGAAAATAAAAAAAAAAAACATATGTCATTGGATAATTCCAGTGAACCAAACTTCACCCTATTTGCTGAGCTAGGAGAACATGCAGAGTGACCACTTTTTGTAAACTAAAGTTACAGTAGAGGTAAGGTGACAAAAAAAGAAAAAAAAATGCTGGGACGTACGGATTTTTGCCAGAAGAGACGTACGGAATCTCTTCTGGAAAAAAAATATTCCTCTCTCCCCCAGTGATTTTTTTGTTTGTGTACACTGTATGGCACATCTTTAAGATGCCATGAATAGGTATTGGGGAGCATGTAACTCCTGTGTGCATGTGTAGGAACTACACCATCAGTGGCTACCCAATGGCTGAAGAGGTGGCAGTGGCGGGGGGAGAAAGCTGAGGAGTTGGAGAAAGGCACACTTGTCAGTTAGGTGCTCTAAAATGTATATATATATATATATATATCTATATCTATACTTTTGGCAATATAGTGTGTGTATGTATATATATATCTATATATAGATATATATCTATATATAGATATATATGCATATTCTATAAAAAGTTCCAGAAAGGAAACATATGATGGCCATGGGTAATATGGACTATTTCCTTTCGCCTTCCATTTTGCAACACATGAGGTACAAATTTAGACTTTAGATTACCTCTGCCTTTCCAGGTGTTTTGGGACTCCCAAGTCCCAGCATGCATTGCCAGCCAGGGGCGCTCCATAGCAGATGGAGAGCCACAGGATACCAACAATACATTCAGGCTTTCAGTTTGAACAAAAATCAGCCCCTAGGTGTTCCCTTTCCATCTTGCTTTTTCTCTTAATGCACAAACCAGAATAAAAGTAGAATGAGTCATACCTCAAAATTCACATCGCCTAAGCAGCTGAATGTTAAATATGGACCAATGATCATCAGCACATCTTCTTTGCTTTCATTCTGAATTGTGAACTTTGGCAGGAGTGGATCCCACTTCTGGACAATGAAGCCAACCGTTGTACCTGGAGGAGCTTGTACTTCCAGCTGAAATTAAAATAAAATTACTTTTTAGTTTCAACAAATACTAAATCAAGGATGCCTAAATTAAAAGCGCATCTAAAACATTAACTTTCAATACCCTTCAAATTAGCATTGCACCAAGGAATTTTGTTATGTTGATTTAGTTGTCAAAACAAATCATTCCACAATAGCCATCCCCTGAGATATGTCCATTATAAAACAAAGAAAGCTATAATTTATTCTGGATGTGTCAAAAATCATCACAAATGTAGAAAAGTGTTTAATTGTGCAGGAAAATTTCATCACAGAAAGCTCAGCACATTTGAATGGAGCTGGCAGACACATAAGTCGCACAAATTTCTGTTTAAAGCACTAATTTTCTATACCACTAATGCATGCACATTGGCTCTATTATTTAAAAATAAAAAGAAGAGTGATGCAGCGTTTGGATCTGCAGTTTCATTTACTCTCTTGAAGAATAAGTCCACTTAAAATTGATATTTATTTTTTAAAGGATGCCGGTGGGTTGATCTCCTCCTACCATGTTCTTGTAGGCCTCATTCACACATAATGCAAGCAAAATTGTATATTGCCTTTATACGCGTCTATGCGCGTATATATGAGCATCTATGCGCGTATATACTTGCGTATATGCGTGCACTATATGCAATCCCAGAATGCATCACTCGTAATGGAATTTTTAATGTGCTGTACGCATGTATGAGCGTATATACGCGTAAACACGCGGATGTGCCCGTAAATACGCTACCCGGACACATCTCTGTTCCATTCTGTTTTTGCGCATATATACGCTTCGCAAATATACGGCTCCATACACGGCTATGTGTATTGAGCCATTTATTTGCATGTGTTGCATATGGTACAATATGCACGTACGCCTTTGGCTGGATGTGGAGAGAGAAACAGCACTGTGATGAGCTCATCATTCTTCTCTATCTTGCTATCAGCATGCTTTTGTCAGCACATGAACTGATTGGCTCCCTGTGCTGCTTCTTCCTCTCACACTTCAGTGCTGCAGTACAGGGACTGCAAAAGGCTTATATCATGTCAAATTCAGGTATTTCCACTGCTTAAAATTACAAATTCCATTTAACAATGCATTGATGATTACAGGGCTGTATTAAGGTTTGTCTTTTATATCTTCCTTGAGTATAACTTCCATCCACTTTATTTGCATGGATGGCTCACTCACCACCTTCATCACAGTAACTTGAAGACAATAGAGTTCAACACCTTTGTTTGGTTTCTTAACACCTGTAGATGGTAGAATCATAAACTCCACTGAGAATATCTTATTTTGTGGGTGGACTTGGCCTTTATAAAATGTATTAGTCTCAGGCCTGTTTAAAAGAGAACTAAAGCCAAACTTTTTTTGGGCTTTAGTTCTCTTTGGGGGTCACAGGAATATATTTACTAATGTACTCCTGTGACCCAAACTCAGGATATAGTGGGCTACTGCCTGCTATATGCTGACAGCACAGAGCCACGCTGCAAACGGGAAGGATCCCAACAATATCCACCCCGCTGCCTGATTGACAGCTGGCTCTGCTTCTCTAGAGCCAGTGTTTCCGCCCCCTCCCCTGTCTGTCCCTCCAATGAGCACTGGAGGAACAGAGAGGAGAGGGGGAAATCCCTGTGGGGAGCGGTGGCTGGCAGTCAGTGATCAGTGGTTTGTGATCACTCAGCTCTCAATCTATAGTGCCAGCATGTGACACCTGCAGTGTCACATGCCGGTTCAGACTATTGGACATTTTACTCTTCCAATAGTTCTCCAGGGCAGGTACATTCCAATAAAATATGACATAAAAAATAATTCCAACTCGTTCAGCAAACGCACACTATTTACTCAATTTACCCAATTTCCATTGTGGACATTAGGATAAACTGAATGTTTAACACAGATGGTTTCAGGTTTATTTATTTTCTACATTAATTTAAATGGGAGCTTATAACAATACCTGACACTTTATGTTTTGGTTCACGTTCAGAATAACAGTGAAAATCCTGATAAATGTAACTGCAATGGATAACATAAAGCTGATATTAAAAATAAATGTATTGATCTTGCCAAGTTTAAAGTATATTTCACTTTCACAAAAATTGAACATGCACTCCAGACAGCCTCAAAAATTGCAGCATGATGCATTGCTAAATACAATTTCTATTTGCAGCAATTATGATTGAACCCTTCTGTATTTGAGTACATGCAGATGTGCTCTGAAAAATATGCTCCTACAAAAATACTTCTGGGGCCTGGGAGATCACTGTCACTGGGTCAAAAAGGGAAATCCTTTCCAATGGAGCACAGAATGCAATTAAACCATGTTCTAACTCTTACCCACCCTACAAAAAAAGGTTTTGTGGAGTTCCCCTTTAAATAATAGACAATGCTCTAAAACTGCTTATGTATTCTTTAAGCAGAAACCAATAAAACAATTAAACTTTGCATTAGAAAGTTATCTTTCTCCTAACAATCCTATTTCCTATTTCTGGAGACAGTGAAGAAAGAATTATTGTGCACATTATTTCAGACATAAAGTACAGTCATTGCATTGACTTGGCCTTTGCAAAAGGGCAGAATTCAGCTTCTGTGGTCTAAAATATTTTGCAAAGCTAACTATTATAAAGTGGATATGACATTTGAATTTATCTCCAATACATTCAGTACTGCACTACAGGTTCCAATACAGCTCAGCGTTTGGCATTAAAAGAACAAAAGGAAATATGTGCTTTATTATATAGCTTTAAAATTAGACTGCAGGCATACATTACATTGTCAAACTGCAAACTCCCAAATTGAACCTGTGTGCAATTCTAACAGAATGATAAAGAATAAACCGATGACTTCATTAAACCTATGAATGTACAGACTATAAAGGTACCTAACTGCCTATGTACAGAGATTTTTAAAAGGGTCATAGATGGACAGATGTCTCACAGAGAACATGTGGGCAGTGGGATACCTGGTCGTCTTCGTACCTAAAAAGGTCTTCCTTCCGATTCTGTCAACAGTAGGATTTAGCGCTGAACCATTGAGAACATTGTTCCCTTGCCTCCACTGAAAAGGCAACCGTTGACCATCAGAAGTATGGTCAACTGTTGACCATGAGAAGTAATGCAAAATATTTGGAATCATCACAGGAACAGGGACACCACACCACTGCACCACCACACAATGACTTGACTTTGTTATGGATATGGAGGTATTGTCTTTCGAGGTTATCTGTCCTGAACTATAATTTAATCCTCAAATGACTCATCAAGAGATATCGGTTTGGTTGGGTTTGTAACCTTTTATATGTATGAATTCACACCTGGCAGATACTTCGATTACGTAATAATTTTATAGGTACTCCAGGACAGGCACATTGTTTCCTCTGCACTGCTGCCGTCATACTCTGCTCCCTGGTTGATTAGAGGGACTCCCCTAAAATGTGAATTAACTCACCATTCAAATCATAAAGATGGTATTTATTTATTCATGTATACATTTGTATTATGTATTTTTAGTTAGTAAAAATTATTGATTATGTAACTATTTGTATGCTTACTATCATATCCATGTAAACATTAAAAGTTACCCCCAAAACATTCTGATGAAATGTGTGGAAGGCTGGACAAAGAACAGAACTACAGTTGATTTAATGATGAATATGATAATTTATGTAATTGCTCTAAGACATTGATGACAAAACAATAGATTGTATTGACAACATGCACATTATGTATCTGTACGGGTTCCAGGGACGTTCTATGTCTTAATATAACTATTGTTGTTCTTATTTTTAAGATGAGTGGATGTCCTGTCTTTTAACTGTATGTTGATCATGGCAAAACATTTATTGAAAGTAAATGTTACTATACATATGACCTATGTGATATTATGTTTAGCTGTATCCCTTTGCATTCTTCAGAAGACACCTTAAAAGCCACATCTAATTTTAGTTAGTATATATTGAGTATAAGAAGATATTCTTAAATGTTTTACAACCTCTTCCTGTAATATCAATTGTGTTTGACAATTGAAATCGGTAGTAATAACCACTCCCCATAAAAGCACATGCATTTGCAGCTAAATTTTCAGTATGCCTTTCATGAGCAGGAAGCTGGGGACACCATGAACATGCACAATGGGAGACCGTGCTCAAATATTGTTTATCATTAGGAAAGAGGTTGGCTGTGAGGTCAATGGGGGCTATTACAATTGGCATATGCTAATGTAATCCTTTATGCTGTTGGAAATGCAACAGCATATACTTCTGTTATTTGTTTTTTGATCTGTAGATGGTGTTGTAGTGCAATGTTAGTCTCTGTGTGCATGCTTATCTATGATGCACAGGAAATTGTTTTTTTCTCTCTCTGTTGTTCTTCACAATGCCATATACATACATGCAATATTCTTCTAATCAAGTAAAACTTAATCCAGCATTCCTCAAGATTTAAGTGCTTCATCTAAAGACATAACCAACACGTGCCACATAGGATAGAATAGTGGGGGCAGTCCTGGATGGGATTTTGATGACACATTTGTAGCATGGAGTTTCAATGTTCTTACTATGTTTTTTCCAGGTGCCTTGGATTCTTCATACACTCCAACAACCTATTAATAGTTCCACTTGAGCTTGTATTTATGTGATATGTTAAGGGCTGTGCTTCATGAGTGATTCTTGATTGCTGAACTGGGCAAATTAATACAATTCTTGACAGCTCTGTTGTGTTAATGAAAATCACCCCCTCTTTTGCAAGTGACAGAGGATTTTAATAAGGGCCCATTCACACAACATCTTTGTGCTAATCACACTTTTACTATGCATTTAGCACATGCTATTGCACAATGCACCTAGCGTGCGGTACCATGTTCTAAGTGCATTTTGTTACCTTTCATTTGAATGGCATACTAATGCACCTCCTGGTGGCCATGCAGTGCAACGAGCGGTAATGCAATACTGTGGGGGTTATTCAGTAAGCTGCCAAAGGTAGCCAAGTGAATAGCTGAGCCAAAGGGAAGTGAGCCGAATTCTGTGTGGCTATCCACTTCGGCCCTGTTTGGCTGATTTCAGCCACTGTTACCTTATGAGTTTATGTCAAATCTTCATAAGACATATGTATATAGTTTTATTTCTTGTTTTAAATATTTCCCCTGAGGTGTTGATAGCTTGTAGGGAAATAAAGTCTTTGTTGTGCTTATCACTGTGGAGGGGAGTGCCAGGCCCAATGAATTGCAAATATGGTCATTGTTGAGCCTTTCCTGGGTAAACCGCATGACGCAGCCTTGGAGCTTGACCGGGTACATAGGGTTGCTGGTGCCCGTCCCCCTACACCTTCCGCACCAAGAGACGTTCTATGCAGGGTGCACTTTTTCGCTGTGAAAGAGGAGATCGTCCGTCAGGCCTGGAGACAAGGCCCTTCTGATTTTGATGGCGCTACCATTCGCATCCTGCCAGACCTCTCCCGCCACACTCTTCGCATGCGGCGCTTAGTCCGTCCTCTGTTAGACCTCATCCGCTCTACCTCTGCCACATATCGTTGGGGGCACCCGTTCCACCTCATCGTCCGGCGAGATGACTCCACCTTTCAGCTACACACACCCGATCAGCTGCCGGCCCTGTTTCGTTTCCTAGATGCGGACCCGGTGGACATCCCCAACTGGCTGGAATTTCCTGACGAGTCCAAGGAGCAGACCCCTCTACCCCCGCGGACCCCCCGCCGGGCCAGAAGCAGACAACGGTCTTCCCGAAGAGAGCCGTCAGTGCAGCCCCTGGTGGGCCATGAACCCTGATCTTCCTGCTGTATCCTTCATTGTCATTACTGACTGGTCATTTGCCATCACCCCACCCCGCACCCCCTCGTTGAGGGGACCATGGCGCCCCGCTGCTGTGTTTTTTATTTTCTCTCATGCTTGATGCTTTACTCACAATTCTTTAGGTCGCAGATCTCAGCCCATTGGGTGCGGGGGCGAGGGGTAGACCACGGACTTCCTACGCCCTCCACTTCCAGGACCTCAGGTTTCCTTGCTATTTGTGTCCTATGGACCTCGCCATGTTGCACTTATGTGTTGTTGTTTTTTTTCCAGTAGACTACTCTGCCTCTGTTTCAGATGCGTGGGTCCAGTTAAAGTGGAGGGGACAGCAATTGTTGCTCTCTGTGTATCTTTCCCCCTCCCTCCCTCGTCCTATCTGCGGCCGGGCCCGGGAGGGATGGGGACATTGCGGCCCTCCTCCGGTCGTCCCCCTGCACGGCCCTCACCGTTGTTCCCTTGGGACAGAGAATCCCTGCTGACACTTGTGTGTCCTCCCCAGGGTCGTGCTGGTGGTGCCTCTTCTCGCGGTCCCTCCGCAACATGCTCCCAGATACCGCTCGCCCCCCTTTCTATGCTGATCTCGCCCCCCTCAGAGTCCTATCCGACATTCCTGGCCAAATGGGAAAGTGACCTCAACACCTACTTCACACCAGTACAGAAAGACCGCATACTACATCTCGCTCACCACTCTTCCATCGCCTCTAAGACTCAGGAGTTAGGATACAAAATAGTCTCCCGGTGGTATTGGGTTCCAACTGTCTTACACGCCATGTAGCCCCACGTCTCACCATTATGCTGGAGATGTCGCACCGCCCCAGGCACGCTATTGCATACTTTTTGGTCTTGTCTCCTACTGCTCCCTTTTTGGCAGGGGGTGACTGCCACCCTGAAGGACCTGGTAATGGTGGATCTGACAGACAACCCCACGGCATGTTTGCTGCACTTAAACAATATGTCTCTTGGGAAATATAAAAAATCCTTGTCTCGGCACCTCTTGAATGCTGCCCGCCAGTGCATTCCATTACTATGGAAACAAACTAGCTGCCCTACCCTTAGGTCGTGGTTCACTAAGGTCGACGAAACATATCTGTTGGAGGATCTCACCTCTACGCTACGGAACACCGAGGAGCTTTTCCGGTCCACCTGGAGACCATGGGCCCTCTTCCAAGGTACGGATGCCTACCATCAGGTCATGCACGCAACGCCCTCCTAAGCGGTGTCGTTAGACACGCGCCCAAGGCACCTGATCCACAACCATCTTTCATACCCCCTGGCTCTTCCGTGCTGCTAGTTTCTTTTCTCCTTTTCGTCTCTCCCACACCCCACCCCTCATGCCCGCCTTCCCGCTCCATGCCTGCCTTCTCCCTCCCTATCCTTACTCTTCTCTTAGACATCGACCACTTACCTAGCCATATACATCTGTTTTTGTGTATTAAGAAATGATGCCAAATGTAAGTGCCTATATCCCATCCGATAGATATGTTGTACAAAACAACTTGACGTGAACGCTACGTTTCCAACCTGCCTCTATGGTGCATTGTTTTTTGCTCCTTGATAATTTTTCTTTTTCATGCTCGAATTTCACCAAAGTTGACTTTCGTGACGTGCCACGGTTCCCTTCTTTTCTCGTTGAGACGATCAACCCCCTCCTCCTATCCATATTGTATGCACTATGTTATATATATGCACCATATACCCCAGATTGTTATGGGGATGCTGTCATGATGTTGAGGCTGAGCCTCCCTGTACCATTGTACCATGCATATGTTCAATAAAGTTGACTTCTGATTAAAAAAAAAAAAATCTCATGAATGAATCCTTAGAATCTCAAACCTGTAAGTGTGAATGCTTATATAGCGGTTCATAACTTAAAATAGTAATTCAGGTAACACCACACATTGGCTAAAATCAGCCTACGTCAGCTGGCTTCGGCAGGCTTCGGTTCAGCCGAACATGTTCAGCATGTTCGGCTGAGCCGAAGTGAAGAACACTTTCGACTCAGTCGAAACAACATCTGGATCAGCTAAGCCGGCAGTTCACTTGCTGCCGTTTGCCCCTATTCTCATAGGGGCCGAACGGCAGTGAGTGAATAACCGAATGCCTCCAGATGGCATTCGGTTCGATTATTCTGCTCGATACCTCCGAGGCAGCGAGCAGAATAAAAAAATGACATGTAAATTAAAAAAAAAAACCCAGCATGGGGTCCCCCTCCCGATCCATACCAGACCCTTTCGGTCTGGTAGGAAAGTTAGGAGGGACCCCATGTTAAAAAAAAAATGCATAGGGTTCCCCCCAGGCCCTTTAAGTCTGGTAGAAAATCTGGTAGAAATTTTGAGGAAAAAAAAAGGTGGGGTCCCCTCTAAAATTCCCAACTAGACCCTTAAACCGAGCACAGGCCTGGCAGGGCAGGAAAGGGGGGGAGGCAAGCAAGCGCAACCCCTCCCTGCTCCATACCAGACCACATACCCTTGGCACTGGGAGGGTGCTTTTCCAGGGTACTCTTCCACAACCCCGACCCAGATGCTGCCCCCCCTTGTGAATGAGTAAGGGGCCTCGGCTAAATCCTTCGGATCAATAGCAAATAACCCTCTGTGTGTTGGGGTATGGTGGGAAAAAAATAGTGCATGTATTACTTTTTTCACCACAATACAGGGTTTTGTGGTACCATGGCGTCGTTGTAATACACTGCTGCCAGGAGGTGCGTTGGGGTGCCATTCAAATTAATAAATAGGCACCTAGTACATGGTCATTTGCAATTAGCGCAATACTCACTTAAGCCTCCCTAGCAATGTCCTCCCAGGCCCTCTGGTGCTTGCAGCGATCGTTGTAATTGCAGTTGCTGGGTTCTTATAGCAATGTCCAGCCATATTTGTTCTTCTACATCAAGCATGCTGTGGCCTGCTCGCTCCAGCTTCCTATGCAACCTGGCTAGAGTAGATGTTGCCAAGAAAAGGAATCTGGTTGTTATGCACAAAAACAGCCCAAAAACATGCTCTTTTCTTGCACTCTTATTGAAGTCCACAAATGTTATATGTAGCACCAAAAGAAGCACCTGCAAGAACCCTAAATTGTCATGAACCATTTTGCATTTGTTCACAAGGGTCACAAATTCATTTGACTGGTGTAGCAAGTATAAGTAAGGGAGGGCAATTCTCAAGAATTGTAGCTGACACTTGTTTAAAGAAGAGACAAATTATTCTTAACCCTTGCAACCCTCTACTCCTGCACTCCAAAGGTTAAGTGCTAATTTTGGTCTAGGATCTAAAAAAGCAAAGTTATAATCATCCAAACCTCGAAGCTGGCTGGCTGTTACAGCACTTTCCCCAGCCTGTCACCTCCCCCACTGCAGCAACGGTATTTCCCTCGGCTTCCTCATATCCTATAAACAGTGTATTGGACGTTATGACGGGACCTTGGACTACTGGATTGGAAGGTTGCCTTCCAACCTTATTGAAAGACATTCCCCCCTCAGCATTTTTTTTTTTTTATTGTTTTGCATTGGTAGATGTCCCCCATGGCAGTGCCTGGCTACCTATGCCCTATTTTCACCAAAGGTTTGCAAATTAGCCTTGAAAAAGACCACTAAAACATTACAATATTTGTCTCCCATCGATTTTAATGGGGTCTGAACTTTACGTTTTGGTTTTGACAAGTTTTTTAAGTGTTTGATAGACTTAACTTTGCTTGGTAGGTTCATCACTAGTCTTCATGGTAGGATGCCCTATTACACAGCCACTACGCAGGCTACATTGCAAACATTTTCATAGAAATATTATCTTTACAATCAAGGGCTAAACAGAGATAAAAAGCTCCTACTACAAAATGTCAAAACAGGTTTTAATAATTATTTGATGTTAGCTGTCCTGTAGCACATTTTATAAAATGAACTATATGTTTCACATTTTGCAAATTCTTCTTCAATAGGACAGAAAAGTCATTACTGCCACTTTTTCACTTTCTAAAAGTCAATATGACATTTATAAAAGCATTATGTATTTTCAACCTCCTCCTCTGAAACTTGTGTCAATGCCATTTTTATCCCCATTGAGAAAAGGAAACGGATTTAGCAAAGAACATGCACTGCTCATCAAAAAACTGCTGTAATAATAACAAGTGCGATCACCACAACTTCACTGACCTCTTGCAAATAGCAGGGAAAGCAGCAAGTAATGCATCTCAGGGGTCTAATAACTGTGATTACTTCCTGGCCAGCATTATTAGAAACGTGCATTTTGAAAGGCCGCACTGGGCCACATAAGTTTTTGTTAAGGTAGATGTTTTCTTCTTTTGCAAAGTAAATTCTTTGTCCAAAGATGTCCTTTATTTCATACTTGTTGCTCTTTTCGGTGCCAAGGAATACTAAATAAACAAAAAGAAAGTTGTTTTAACACCGCAATGTCTTATGGTGAAAATTAATGGCAGTGCTGTAAAACATTTGTAGCCCTTACCACCTTTAGTGGAGTGGCTACCAGCAAATTAATGATTGCCAGTGCCGTAGTCAGTCTACCTGAATTAAAGTTGGCGTTTATCTGGTAATTCCAGGTGTTCTGGCATTGATTGTACTTGACTGAGTGGAGTGCGACTCTGCTGCAGTGTGGGGCAACCAATGGGGGACACTGTGAGTGTGTGTGGAGTCCACCAGCAAATTACTGGGACAGGGCATATATACTCAAGGGAATTGCCATGTGCTCAGTCCAGTTCTAGGATAGTTACTCAGGGCTGGGTGCTGTCCAACCTTCCCCTAGGACTGGGGGTGGGAATACTCAAGTGCGGGAAATGCTTTGCTAGGCCTCAAGCCTGGGGGAGGCCTTTGCTACAGATTGAGGAGGAGAACCGCGGAAGTTGATGGCTGCTGGAGGTGTCTGGAATAGAGTGGACCTCAGGAGCAAGTCTGGTGTCTCCCCTTCTGAAGATTCTGTGCCAATCTCTATTCAATGGTTGCTCAAATACCCAGTGTCAGCATGTGCCCCTACTGAATCTGCACTGGAATTTGGAAAGAGAATGGTGAGTCTGGAGTCTGTCAATTTTTCTTATGGATGTCCTAAGCCATAAACTCTCTCCCTATTCAAGAGTTCTAAGAAGAGTTCTTCAGCATCATACTTTTGGCCTAGATCTCAGCTCTGTTGCACACTAGAAGAGGGCAGTTAATGCTAGTGGGGCAGCTGGTTACTAAAATCCCCTAGACAGGCTATGGATGAGCCGGGTATTCCAGCAGCTCCTTCGGGGGTAAGCGATACATATTTTCGAGGGTTAAGCATATTTAAAGCGGAAATAAAGTCAGAAAGATTAAAAAATTGCTAGGAGGTAGGGATTATTGGCAGAAGATGCAGGCAAAGTCTCGGCTCTCCTCTTTCCCCTAGAATATTTTTGATTCTCTGTATACACTGTACATGCGATGCTGTGAATGCTGGGAAGAGTTGTATCTCCTGTGCACATATGTAGGAGTTACATCATCAGTGGCCACCCAGTGGCTGAAGAGGATGCCTGGGAACTCAGAAGTGGCAGCGTGGAGATGGCAGCAGTAGGGGACACAGCATATATTGCACTATGCAGGAGAAGGACACACTTATAAAATACTATGTGTGTCAAACTTGCACAGTATGGTAAAAACCCACCCAGTATGCAGAGGTTTACTACTGCTTTGAATATTTTCCAGCTAAAATTGTTTCCCTGGGACTAAAGTTAGGGGACTTCATACAAGGCTGCAAGTGTTAGGCAGTCTTAATGTACTATTAACATTTTGCAAGCATCAGCACTCAAACATAACACCCTCTGAGGATAAGTAATTTTCACTATGCAAGACCTTCTAGTGTTAGGACATATTCACACAGTGGTATTCAATGCATTCATTGTGAATGACCCCCCAACGCACTTTTCCCAACGTACCTGCATTGCAGTGCACCACAAAACACAGTAGAGGACTTTGTCACTTCTGGAATAAAATAAACTTACCAGCCTGTTAGCAATCCTTTTTAGAATGTAAATAGAACTGCGCAGGTCAGTGTAATATTCTTGGCACGCCTCTGTGCTGCAATGAAGAACTCCCATGTGCATTTATGGGAGTTACTTCATCCCATGCTGACTAATCAAGAGAGCTGAAGACCCAGCAGCCGGAAGAAGCCCAGTAGAAGAAGTCAGCACTAGCAAGGTAGCTCGAGGATGTTTCATCACGGTAATTATTAGACATGTGCGATTTGTTTCGTCCCGAATAGAAATTGGGATGAATATTGGCATATTCGGACATTCGGATGCATCTGAATTTCCAGAATGAAAGAAATAACGAATCAGAACGTATCCGAATTTTCCAATAATGAAATTCTGATGCAACTGAGATTTTTTCCCGAATGTCATTCAGAATGAACTTGTGCTGTTAAGCGTTAAAATAAAAAAAAAAACAGCATGGAGTCCCCTACCCAATTCATACCAGAACCCTTTAGGTCTGGTAGGAAAATGATGGGGGACCCCAATGCCAAAAAAAGGTGTGGGGTCCACTCTAAAATCCTTGATCGGAGAAGCAGCCTGGCAGAGCATCCTGCACCATAACAGGCCACATGCCCTCAACATATCGATGAGAACAATGGCCTCTTCCCCACAACCTTAACCCGGTGGTTGTGGGGGGTCTTCGGGCAGGGGGGCTTATAGGAATCTGGGTGCCCCCTTTCATAATACCAAAATGAATTAACTTTCAGACTTAAATCCTGAAAAACGGAATAATCAAAAATCCGAATTGAAACAAATTTCTCGCCGGCACACATATCTAGTAATTATCTGCGGACTGTATTTTGGGTTTACCTGCTTCATGGCCTCTATTAAACCTAGACCTGTTGCTTTACCCTGTACAGGAAAATTCACTACAAAGTGGACACAAACTGGAAGTTTTCTCATGAGGAACTTCTGGATGTGTTAATTGTGCTAAAGGAGAACTATGGGGTCAGTGTTTTTCCCCATAGTTCTCCTTAGGGTAACGGGAGGACACAAACTAGCGTCCTCCCGTTACCCTAAGCTCAGTATACCGCGAGCTACAGCTCTCATTGTCACAGGTCGGCTAGAACTATGAGGTGAGTGAAAAGCACTCACCTCATAGTTCTCCTTTAAGCAAGTACCTTGAGAAATCTACCTTTTGTCTTGGATTGCTCCTGAAAAATTGCTCCTGGCATATGAGTGTGTCTAGACAGTCCTGTGCCCACAGCCTTTAAGAAGAACACTAGGATAAAAATACTCTTAACCTGGACAGCCACCGCACTGCAAAATTATCCTTAACCCTTGCAAAGCTCATTGTCGTCTTTGTTGTAAAACAAAAAAGTTATACTCACCCAAACCTCACAGCCGGCTGTAAGACCAGTCCATGAAGCCTCTCTCACCCTCTGCCCCAGCCACCTAAGAATCCTTGACTCATCACACAGTATATTGGATGTGAGGACACCAATGGACATACTATTGCTGCAGCAGAGGAGAAGACAGGCTGGAGGGAAGGCTCTAATAGCCAGTTGGCTGTGAGGTTCGTGTGAGTATAACTTTTTTTTATTTTACACCCTACACAGAAATGAGCATTGCAATGGTTAAGAATAATTTTCCTAAAAGTTCAACTTTAAAGTTGTATATCTGTACTGTGATCACTGCGGGCTGTGACTTCTAGTCTTAAGAGATTTGGAAAATACACTACTGTGCTGCTTATTGTTCTGCTTGCTGGAGAGAAATCTGAAATGCAATTATCTCCCTGTTTCTGCTTTATTTATTCGGTGGATCTGTGCTTCCTTCACCTCTACTTCTGCTTCTCGATCATTAACCCACTGGTCATCAGATCTCCTTTGATTGAGGGACAGGCAGCTCTGACATAAAGAAACAAAGCCCTGTCCTTATACATATACGACCACCTCTACAATACAGCTTTTACAGTTCAGGCTTGTGGAATATTTTTAGCATGATTTTATCAGTGACTCAACTTTGCCACCTTTCATTAAATCCCTGTAATAGTATGCAATAAATGTATTTCGCACCTTATGCCTAAATATAGTTTGCTTTTTTTCCAAGTTGCTTTGCCCCCCCCCCCCTTTAGATTATGGGCACTACTAACATCCTACTCTAAAAGCTGCAGTCCTTCCATTCCATCTTAATAGTAATGATAGCAAAGCTTTTTTGCTTTTATTGCCTAGCTTGTGCTGAAGAGAATATTAAATTGTTCATAGATGGGGACATCTGTCATTGAAAAGGACAAGCTGACCTCACTGCAGCACTGCCATCACCATTTTAAGTTACACAAATTATGCTGTACTTAAGCACTCTAAACATCAGGGATTTTTCTACATGTTAAACAATTTATGCAAGCTGTAGAGTTTATTTGCACTCACAAGTCCTCCTCTTTACCATAATGCTAGATGTTAGCCTGCATGCTCACTGTTTGCCTGCCCATCATCACCCACACCAATTGAATCACACTGTCCTGCTTCAAAAGTGGCTTTGAGCAAAAGACAAACCCCCTGGGACCCAGTCTGTGTGGCCAATATGGCAACTTGCTGACTCAACAAACAGTTCCAACTAGCCATGTATACTAAGGGGTCTATTCACGAAGCTGCCGAAGGATCTAGCCATAGCTTTGGCCGATCCTTCGGCTAGCTTCGACCCCAGGACCCCTTCGGTTCAGTAGAACCGAAGGGGTGCTGTACGGCCCGTACAGCTCCCCAACGTGGCCGAGCGGCTCAGTCGAGCCGAACGCATATGCCTCTGCTCGGCTGAGCCGCGCTGAAAGCCGAAGCCATTGGCCGGCCGACAGCCTGCTTCTGACAGCTGGGCGGAGCCAGCAGTGATCTTACGGCTGGCTCCGGCCACTTGCAGAGAGATCAGCGTCCCTGGTTGCCTGCTAACCAGGGACACTGATCTCCAAACAGCAAACTCTCCCTGGCGCTCCGGGAGTCTCCCGCTCCCGGCCGCCCAGGAGAGAAACACTGCTGTTCCTTTTTTTTTTATTCTGACACGGAGCCGTGTCAGAATAGAAAAAAAAAATGTTTTGCCCATTGGAATGCATTGCTAGATTCCTATTGGCTATTTCAATTTGCAATAGCCAATAGTAAACCAGCATTGTATCCGCCCTCTGCTGCAGTTCTCCATCACGTCCATCAGCAGAGGGCGGGTACAATGCTAGTTTACTATTGGCTATTGCAAATTGAAATAGCCAATAGGAATCTAGCAATGCATTCCAATGGGCAACATTTTTTTTTTCTATTCTGACACTGCTCCGTGTCAGAATAAAGAAAATAAAAGAAAAATCAGTGTTTCTCTCCTGGGCGGCCAAGAGCGGGATGCTCCCAGAGCGCCCAGGAGAGTTTTTCGGGTTTTTTTTCGTTTTTTTTTTTAACGGCAGCAGAACCGCCGGACAATAGAAAACTGTTGGGCGGAGCTAGCTGTCATTGCTAGCTCCGCACAATCGTTTTTTATTTACTTTTTTAAAACTTTTTTTACTCTTTTTCTGTTCTGCTAGGTCCTTCTGAGGGACCGAGCATAACAGCCGAGCCGAATGCCGCTCAGCGGCATTCGGCTATTCACTCACTGCTGTTCGGCATCTATAAGAATAGGCCAAACACCAGTGAGTAGCCTGCTGGAGGTTCGGCTCAGCTGATCCAGATGTTGGATTGGCTGAGTCGAACTCCTTCTGCACTTCGGGTCAGCCTAACATGCTGAGCATGTTTGTCCGACCCGAAGCCATGCGAAGCAAGCCGATGTATGGCTGATTTCAGCCGATATACGGCTGAAATCAGCCATACCAGCCTGAAGTGAATAGTCGAACAGTGTTCGGCTCACTTCACTTCAGGTCGGTCATTCACTCGGCTGCCTACGGCAGCTTAGTGAATAGACCCCTAAGAATGAAAGATGGTTTCTGAGCATTTCTTGCTGGTGAAAAGCATTTGGGGAGCAAAGTCTTCTAACACTCAAAAGGCAACTCAGCAATGATAAAAGTAACTTGGAACATAAGGATGCTGGGAGTGTCTAACAGGGGACTGAACTAACTAGATGCAAAACAAGAATGCCAAATAGGTGAAAATACCAGTCACAAAATGATAACAACAATAATAGGCAAGCTGCTGCAGGAGCAACCACATACCTTTTCCAGTCTTGGGCCCTATTTTGGTGCAAGCAGAATAAAACGATCTTTTCATTTTCCATACTTCAATAAATGTGAATATTTTGACTAAAACAATGCACTGTATATTTCATCCAGTGACTCCTACAAAAAATTAATTGTGCAAAGCTTACACAGCAGTCACAGTGTTAGTATTCTTTTGGCTAAAACCCCCTGACATAGATTGCTATTCTATCGACTTGCTTCTTTTCCTGGGAAGTAAATAACCAACAAACATATGATTTTCCTTCCAGCCCCCGCCTCTAAATGTAGAAATATATTTTTAGAGCAAAATAACAAAAGCTAATAGTATCACCTGAATCTGCTTTGGGACGCTCTAAGCATAAAACGTATTCTTGAAATGGAGATTTGGAACAATTTTCAGCTATAAAAACACACAGTCAATATCAAGAAGCACAGCGCCTATATTTCAATAAAGGTTTTTGGGGGATTCTTTTTACTGATGAAGGGTTAGAACCTCAGTCATATTCCTATTTGTGTCCTCATTGGGCCCTCACTTTCTGTCCCAAAGACATGACTGAAAATTAATGGATATCTTCCCAAAGTGTGTCAAAATCCCAATGCTGACAGTCACCTGGACACGTGTCCCCATTGGAAAATCTCCCTATACCTCCAGTTCTGTGGAAAACTGTACAAATTGGGATTTCCTCATCTTCTGTCCTGGTGACAATAGTTGCCAGGATGGATAATTAAGCTGAATCTCCCCAGGATTAACCCAAAAATCACAAACATCTGATAGAGGTTCTAAACCTTCCCCACTCTATCCAAAACTAGAGAAACAATATCTGGAGCTTCACTTTAGGGAAATAATTGTATATAGTGATTCAGGATAAATATTTTGTTTAATATACACGTGGGTTACTTTGTAAGTACTGGTGGATTGATCTTGCAAAACTTTAAAGCAGAACTGTAGCCTGTATATGGACATTAAAGTCCTCACTGACATCTGTAACTATACCCACTATGAGATAATTCATCCTCAAAGTTTGCAGCAGGAGCTTCTCAGTTCTCTACTTTTTTCTATGTAGCTCAGCTCCCCTCTACCAGATTGGAGCTGGCATCTTGTCAGCCTTCCAGCCTTTTAATCCCTAGTGTAAACACAGATCAGGTGCACAGGAAGAGGGTAAAGAACAAAGTGCTGAGGCCTAACTTGAATTACTTGACTGTTTCTATGGTGAAATTTGAGGATTCATTCCTCCACAGGGTCTATAGCTGCAGAGGTCATTAATGACTTGTTTTAAAGTTTATTTAATGTGTGTTAAAAATATGTAAATATTTGAAAGGTCATAGCTATGGTTCTACTGTAATGTTTTTAGATCATTTTAAGATTGATTTTGGTCTTGTTGATTCACCATGTAAGTAGATGGAGAGGCCCTCTGCATTCCTCACAGCAGTCCCGGCCAGATAAGAAAAAAGTGGTGCTCGCAGTGATGAATTACCACGGATGGCGCCGTGCAAACACAGGAAAGTCAGGAAATCACCAGCACTCAGTAGTAAAGATAAATATGTCCCTTTTATTGGACAGAAAGCGTCACAGACATCCAAATAAACCGACGTTTTGGGGCCGCGCAGGGTCCCTTCCTCAAGGCAGAAAGATCAGTCACATCTGACATCTTTACTACTGAGTGCTGGTGATTTCCTGACTTTCTTGTTGATTCACCAGACTTTGCAATTATGGAAAAGGAAGCACTGGATGTGGGGTATATTTTCAATACTGACTGTGGACTGTGCATAGCCTGTTTTATGTGAAAAATGAAAATGTTGGATATAGCCACTGTAAATAGGCTGCTAGTTAGTTAGTTAGTTAGCTAGTTAGTTTATTAGAAACAAAATACCACAGTTGCTAAATTATATTACCAGTAAACATATAATTGCATTTGACAACTCTAAATTTGGCTCTTACTACTAGAAATTGATTTAACCTACAGTTTAGTACGTGCTGTTCTTCCAATCACTGTGTAATTTAACACCAGGCTATTGGGTAAATTACTCAAGCAATATTTAAATTCTTTATACAGTATGGCGCTGAACTGAAACAGCAATGGAAGTGATGAGTGAAGCATTAAAAGGAAGCCTAAGGGGCATTTCTCAGTTCTTATCTTGGGGAATCCATCAGTGACTATAATATTAAAAACAAAACAAGCATCCTACATTGATCGATCAAGCATGAACATATTTTTTCTCCTCTCACCAGTCCACTTGATACCTGAATTTGTACTTTAAATTTCTGCACAAGTCATTAAATATTGCGGTCATTGCAAAAAAAAAAAGAAAGCACTAAAAGAATGGAAGTTTGTATAGCCATAGGCAAGATTATCCACGTGGAGTCAGTTGCAAGCTGGGCTTGTTCTCCTGTGGGGTCCTTTAGCTATGTTGTTTAATACTTGTCTCCTACTACGACTCAAGCCTTAATTGAATTCAAGACAAAATGCCCTTTTGTTAAATCTCACTGTCATCATTCACATACATTATCTTTTTCCAATTCTTTCTAGACCTCTTGTAGCTAATTGGTGGCAGTTTTCCTGTAAATACAACTTGTACCGAGGCAGGAGTGAAAATCATGAAAAGCATCACTAAGTGTCACAGTTCCTTTTATATGCTGAAAGATGTACAGTGATCCAAAAAGCTTTAATTTGAATCCAATTTAAGATTCACGGAGAGGTAACAAGATAGAATTCATTTTAAATAGTAGGAAGTAGCATGTGTGAAATGGAGGTGGGGGTGGAAAGTATTGCAGAAATAAACGTTATCGCTACATTGATTTATAGTTTCAGCTCCAAAATCTAGGTGTTATTTTATTCCCGATGTATATTATTGTAATATTACATTCTGCTTGTCTGATTATTTACAGCTGAAATATAAGAATATACTCGTCTACACAGTCATTTATTTCATTAAAATAAAGGTAAAAATTCCTAGGGGAAGACTCATACAAATTCTGTCAAATCCATATACACATGTCGTGCTGGATTTGCCACACATTTATCATCAAAAGAACCATATTTGTAATGCAGTGATTGTGCTGCCAGTGAATTTTTCATATAGAGCATAAGCAGCAGGGGTCCGTGCACTTACTGCCCACCTGCCAAAGAGCTACCATTCTATATGCCTGTTGTTCCAATCCGTTAGTGTTAGAAGAGGAGGAAAAACCTGTTTTTGTATTTGTTTACAAAAAGTTATCTTTGCAAATGCTGATCCTGTATGCAAACACAGAATTAACTTTATGGTTAGTGGTTCTCTATACACAATCCTTGCATTTTTATTGTAGAATAACCTGGTACTCTACTAAGACTTATGTATGTCCAAAGTTAAAGGAAACCCTTTATTAGAGTATAAGGAGGCTTTCCTTATCGGCATGGTTGTTCCAGGCCAGTGACTCAAACTATTGAAACTAGAAAGAGCAAAGCAATCAGTATTTTTAGAAAGAGGTCAGCAATGGCAACCCTCTATTTCTCTTTTGGGGAATATGCAGTGAGCATTTAGCTAATGTAGGATTCATTTTATTTTACATAGTTTGAATAGCCCAGTAAGCTTTCCCATTGAAAATAAGATGTTGATAAATATCTATGGATGTTATTAAAGTTCCTACTCGCAGTATATATTCCACGACAGTCCACAGTTGATCACTTTGCACTTTATTTATGAATGTATTTGTTTATTTTAAGCTGAAGCTGATGTCTAACAGGGTTATTCACAAGAGGGTGAAGAGTTTGGAGACGGCAGGAGAAGTGAAGAATCTAGGCCAAAATAGCTGATTTGGAAAAATTCTCCAATTCAGCTCACTTCACAGTTTGGCTATGTTGTCCTAGATTGTTCACTTCTCCAAACTTTTCACCCTTGTGTGAATAATCCTGTAAAACTCGACACTGAAAACAGTAGCTATTGGCTAAAAAATCCTAGACTTTTCGTAGATCTTGTGGTCTGGCATGCCAGGTGAAATGTTATGATACTCACAGGAATTATTTCTAATTATAACTACTTACCTCCCAGCAACTCCACTTGTTGATGAATAATGATCTGTTGTACCTATAAAACCAATTAATACATTAACTTTAGATCTAATCAATGATAGTTATCTGACATAGTACATATAGTACAGCATGTGTAGTGAGACAATCTGTAAGTGTTTGGCTTATCTGTATCTACAGCAGACAGTAAGTCAAATATATGACATAAAGCATTCTAAATCCTGTATCTATTTTTACTGTTGTCTAAGGATTATAAACTTTAAATCACCTTGCTCAGGTGCTCTAGACCAGGTGGTACCAGGAACCTGGGCTCTGGAATCTTTGTATTAGGTGTTGCTTTCCATGGTGGTGGAGAATCCAGCTGCTCATTCTGATCTACATGCTGAGGTGTGCCAGGCAGATAATTTGGAAGATCTTTATCTTGATGAGAACGAGCATCTAAAAAAATACAAATCAAGTGGCTTCTTACTGAAACATTGGCATACTTGAAATATTAACTTAATAGTATGTGAAGGTTCTTATTTATCCAGGTTATGGTATGGCTATAAGCAGTTAGCCACATTCAGCTGGACTTGTTCTGTAAAGTTGAAGATGTTGTGCTGCTCATCTATACAGCATCTTCGAACCAAAGTAGCTGTTTGTATAAGCAGCAAAACATCTTTAACATTACAGAACAAGTCCAGCTGAATGTGACTGACTACTACTAGCTAAGTTCATGGTGACTAAAGAGGACACCAACTGTGGAAGCTGTTCCCAAAATGGCAAGCAGAAGGCATAGAACTACAGGATTTAATATGCATTGTACTGCACTGTGTCTCTGTGTGGAGGTTGCCATTTGGGTACAAAAGCAGAGCTTTGCCTTCTCAAAAACCACAGATCCACATAATAGATGAAGCAGGGAAATCCTTGAATTGCAGGTCCTCCAGGTGGAGAGAAAAAAAAAACTTTGCTTAAAGGGAAATATCCATTCCATTGCTAACTTCTAGAGTAGATTTCTTATTATCATTATTATTAAAGCTGAGTGCCACATATTTTTGGCACCAGTATTTCTTACTGGGTATATAAATGTAGCATTCACTTTTAACACCAGAAAACAAAATTGCATCCAAAAACTAATGGAGACTGATCTCTAACCTCCACCTAACCACAAAGCTTACTTTCACAAACTAGTTCATGAAACTAATCTTTAATCTCAGCCTAACACCTAACCCATATTTTGAACCTAGTACTAACCTTACAATGTATGTACAGTATATCCAAAACTTTTTTTTTGGGGGGGGGGGATAAAGTAGGGAAGGGTTATAACTCCTGTCAGGATACTTCTGCTGTTTTCGTCCCACTACAGAAGTTTTCCTTCCAACAGTAAGTGAGAGAAGTTCTAATCTTAGACAATTGCTTTCAGAACATTTGTCCCCATTGGAACACTTCCCTTCACCTTTTGCTCTCATGACAACTCTAAAATATAGAGTCTCCATTCACTTTATGTCTCAGTGACAAGAGGGACACAAAAAAACAACAACTTGACAGTGGGTCTAACCCTTTCCTAATCCATCCAAAACAAAATAAACTTTACCCTTACATATACAAGAAAAGCTGTTGCTATTGCTGATCTCTCCCTCTGAAAATATGAGTTGTTTGGCTGTCATGTAGACCTCTGAATTCAATACAATAGATCACTGACTTGGATCAAGTATCCAGATAAGAACCTCTGTATCCTTGTTCTAGGTCAGTGATTAAGTGCTGAAAATTGAAGATCAAGGTGACTTGAATTTTTAGAAAGAGGTCAGCAATGGCATTCCTCAGCCTTGGGTAAAATGTATTATATCATGGTGATCAATATCATGTTATCACTGCAATAAATGCTATCATGCCTAGTAACAACAATAATAAAAATCGAATCTGTAGTATCGCCTATATGTGATGTTCCAAATTATTGGTACCAAACAACCTTCCCCAAAATGTCCTCATCTAAATAAAATAATCCACACATTGTCAACAGGCTAGCAAGAATACTATCATCCACAGACAACTACGATCGGATGCCATATTTTTGGATCAGGAAATATGAACAATATTCCACTGTACAAACCCCAGAATGTGTGAATCCTACTTGTGGTTCACCAAATCCATGAGAGTTTTTAATGTCTAAAAAAACCCATTGACCTTTTGCTCATGTCTTGTTGCTCTAAGCTATTTTGCGCATAACAAACCATAGCTGACAGCACTATTATTTCCAATAAAATTGTGTTGTCGTTGTTTTTTTCTTCTCTTTATTTTAGAAGTGGAGTGTCAGTTCTGTTATCATTTGCTTCCATTACATTGCCAACAACTGCTACTTTCTACTAATCAGTATAGATAATTGCTGTACTGACATGCTTAATGTGAGTGAATGAAATGCCTTTTGTGAAGTTCTTTTTTTCCAGCTTAGCTGTTCTGAAAATGTGTGAGTTCAGTAAATGCTTTTTACTGCACATTGGCTCTTATGCGTTAATTAGACATAATGGAACGGCAAACACTTCAGTGTCTGACATCACAAGGAGTCTAGCTGCTACATATCACTTCCTCCTGCCACTGCTGCCACTGTTTCTTTCTATTGTTTACTGCCAGACCACCCTGAAAAAGTTTCCAGAACCTCTCTGAGCTTCTATTTAAATATGTATAAGTATGGTGTAAATAATTTATACACTGATCTCCAGTCCGTTCTACAGTCAGCATTGTCTCATGGCTCTATCCCTTTGTGCTATATATGAGAGGTAATTAAATGAAAGGAAATGAACTGCTCCAGAGTGCTTTAACATAAGATGTGAAGTTTAACTTTATTTATGATCTTTACACCCTTGGAAATCTCTATAACAGATCCACTTCTCTGTAGTGTGTTATTGGATATAGCAAGACAAACGTAATTTAAAATAGTTGTGCTGAGTTGTGTTATACAATATTGTACTGCAGACTTCTTTTACATTTATTAGAAGAGTATCTGTCCTCTTATTAAAAGAACGCTATAGTAAAAAACATTGTGCCCTGGTAACTGTGTGGGGTTAGAATGCAGGTAATGGCAATTTTCTTGGATAGAGTAGGAACACTAGAACCTCTATCAAGTTGTTATTGTCTGTGTTTCTGCTGAGGAGACACACCTCTATATTTGTCCTGGTAAACCAATGTTACCAAGACTAAAAGTGAAGGGAAATAAAAATTTAAGCTGACTAAGCTATGTGTTTTAGCAAATGAGGCCTACTCTAGCAAATGAGGCATTTAACCACATTGTTCTACACTGGATTGACCATGGAACAGCAACAGAAATGGACTTTCACCTGTTTTCTATGTAATGCTTTTTATGCCCTAAAAAATGCTTTAAAAAAATCAAGTACCTTAACTATTAACAAAAGTGTATGTTATTTGTGTATCACTCAGCTGTAGATCCTCAAATCATCTCTGAATTGGTGCTGACACTGTCCTTCCTTCTGGAGGGTGGCTACTTTTGTTCCCATGGTGCCTGTGTGTTTTGTAAAGTAGCCACTGCTCCAAGCTCGCTCCCGTGATGATTTACAATCTCAATACAAATTATTAAACTAAATGCGAGATTGTAGTCCATCACAGGAGCGAGCTTGGAGTGGTGGCTATTTTACAACACACAGAGGGACCACGGGGAACAAAAGCAACACCCCTCCAGAAGGAAGGCATGAATTCAGAAATTGTTTCAACTGAGTGATACACAAATAAGATACATTTTTGTTAACAGTTGAGGTACATGGATGCATTTTTAAGATTTAACTCCTGAGCTTAGTGCTACTTTAAGTTAGGGCCATTTGCTGACAAAAACGTTTCAGTGTTGCTGACATATTTTCTAGGACTGTCTGACTAAAGAGATGCAAATGTTGTTGTTTTTCATATTACAACTGGACATGGTCAGGGAAACATCAGTGGAATAGTATGAATTTATAACAAATGTTGCTAAAATATTTGGAACTGATGCAGTTTACCTGTTAGAATGTATTTTTGTTTCGCAACAAAATTGTAATTTAATTTTACTTAAAAAGGATGTTGTTTTTCCCCTACATACCGGCCTAGACAAGGCTATAAACCATCATGTACTCCCTGGGCCAAACATTAATTTTAGGACAGTGCACTTTTCTACAGCTTCTTTGAATGCTTTGAATGCCCCATAATTGGTATGCAGCCCACTGGTCAGACAATGGCCACTTTCATCTGATTGCATATTGCCTCAACCAGGTAAAAAGGAGCAGCGCCCCTTTAAAAAACTAGACTGGTATGGCATATAATTCCTTATACTATTATTCTGTTATAAGCTACTATATTGAAATTGAACACATTTAACAAATTGTAACAATACATATGCAAGTCAACAGTATATACTTTTTCACATGAATGTATGTAATAATGTCATGGAAGTTTTTTTGTTGTTCTTTACTCATGATATTAAGGACAATGACATTAGTCAGAGATGCCTAATGTCAACACTATTGACAACACTTAGAAAACTTTATTTCTTGTTGTTTGCTCTGTGTTACTGCACATAGTATATTGGCCTCTAACGTATATAAACATTGCCCAATATTTTTTAATAATACGTTTTTGCAGTGATAGTTACAGTCCACTACTACAATGCTTACATGAATTTACTTTTGTATAAATGGTTATTGATCAACTTTTTTTAAAACACAATTTTTTTAAAATACCCCTATTTCCAAAACATAGAACATGACTTCTGATTGGTGTCTCTGTGTCACTGCACATAGTACATTGGCATTATAAAAATCATGCCAACATATTTGTAATAAATATATTTTTCGGTGATACATTCAACTACTACAAAGTTGATATGACGTTACTGTTGTATAGGTGGGTATTGATCAAATTTTTTTTTTAAACACCAGGTATACACAATAAAAAAAAACTCAATAGAGAAATGTATCTGTGGCAAATATAAAACAAGTCTGCTTTTCTCTGTTGTTGTTTATTACTTTATTTAGATTTATGATATGACTGCATAATAAACAGCAGCTAAAAGTTGAGAACCTTCATTTATTGACTTACCTTGGGAGGCCATGGAAGTGCCTATGCCACCTCTTCAAAGACAGCTAGGTTAAAAGCAATAGCTTCTTCTCTGTGCTGTAAGGAAGGCAGATCTCAGCAGGTATAGCAACTTCACAGGCTTCCTACCTGGTGTTATGTTCCACAGGAACAGGTAGGGAATGACTTTTCCATCTCATGTTGCAAACTCATGTATATTGTGACTACAACTCACAGAACATGAGTCAATTAGAGGGAATATTCCCTGGAAGTATAGTGTAGAAGGCAAAACACATTGTACACACAGGAATATAAATTAGAGTGCAGAAAAATGATATTTTACTAAATGATGTAAACGTGCTGTTTTGTATATGATCTTCTGGACTCAATTATTCACTCATCCATAATAAAAGAGTTCCATGGGGTAGGAATAGGAATTACATAAACATCCCTCTTGTTCTGTTTTGCAGCCTCTGAAGTCTGAAAGCATATTTCTATGACCAGACGTTGCCTTAGTTGCCAGTCTATTTAATTATTTCTTAATTCTTCCTTTCTTCCATCCATCCTTATATTAAGGTAACTATTTTTACACATATTGTCTTTATTCAACCTCAAATACTATGTAACTATGTAACTCAGGATACTTGTACATCTATGGTTAATTATACTCTAATGCCTGCTTAGCAGCCACATGGTTCACAATCATTAAACTATAATGCATATGCTATTTGTCGTAATGATCATCACCCATGGTATTGTTTTCAGCTCTCATTGGCTTACCGTACTGAATATAACAATCATGGCAAATAATAATAATTATAAATTAGTAAATGAGACGTTCTCTCTTTCAGCATAGCCACAAAGTATACACTTTATACACATATATATAATTTCTCTTCTAATGATCTCTGAATTTTTGGGGGGATAGTGTCCACTGAAAAAAGTAGTCAACATGAATATATGATTACAACTTTGGCAGCATCCGATTAGGAATTACTAGCTGTATCAGCCAGCTGCAATGATTAGCAAGTCTGTGTCTGTGCTATCTGTCACTAGAAAACTCACAGTCATTACCTACTGTCTGTGGGTTACTAGAACACATAGGGGTTGATTTAAAAAAAAAAACCAAATAGACTGTTCACTTTGCAAGGGAAGTTTCCCCTTGCTTATTGAATATGAAGACAATCTACTTTGCAAAGAATACCCAATCATGTGGAAGTAAAAAAACCAACAAAACACTATCTTCACTTGAACATGAGTGGATGATGGAAGTCAGCAGAGCTTCACCTCATTCATTAAGTTATGGCAAAGTTGCCTTGCACAGTAAACGGCCTATTTGCCTTTAGTAAATAAATTCCATAATTTTTTTTCCCATGCCAATATGTGTTTCTAATCCCAGGAGCGCTATTGTTTACATAAAAAGAATATAAAAGAGACATTTCCGGCCCATGAGGTATAACCTGTTTATCTATCGGCTTGAACCAACAGATACCAACAGCTACTAAAATACTCATAAGATGGCAGTTCACATATATGCTTGAATGGTACAATCTCCAAGAGCATATGTGTAAACTGATTCCATATATAAAAGGTAGCAGCAACTCTCACTACACTGACTTCTATGAAGTGTTGCAACATCACACATGTGTGTCTGTCAGAAGATTCTCCACAAAGTAAATATGTGGGTCATAAGTCTTGATATATTCATACACCTGCACCCTCCCTCCTTTCACATACCATTAGACACACTATCACATTATCTTTTTTTTTTCCAAATAAAGTTTTTTATTAAGTTACAAATATAGAAGACGTCTTCACATACATTTATACAAATACACAAGTGGTTGGGGTAAGTGCCAAGGGTACAAAACTGTAGAATACTTGTGACAGAGACAGGAGAAATAGCGGCAATGCCGCTCAGCTATTGAGACAACGGTAGTACAAAAGATGACAACTACAGGGGACTGTTGTATTGTGTTGACAGGCAGGACAGCGTTTACATATTACAAGTATAGGGTCCAAACACAGGACACTGGCGTAAAGCCTTCCTCTACTCCGGTATCAGTGGAAATGTCTCCACCACTATTTGACATGACGTGTTCTCAGCAAATGAAGCTCCCGTCTCCTTTCACAAAGGTGCCGGTGGTGCCCCAGCATGTAGAGATAGGGAATGCACTCTAATTAAAAAGGTAGCCTATGATGTCCCCCTTCGGGGTATCCAAGCATGTCAAACTGCTACACCCTGCTTAACAAACTGACAGGACAAGACAATGACGGGGGACAAAGGGATACATAGGGGAGGTAGGTAGAAGGGGGGAGGGATGAGTGAGAAAGCTTTTCGGGCTAACTATCACATTATCTTACAGGTACCTACAGGCCTTAGATCTCTTGTTTTTTGCAAATGAGAAAATATCACCTTGTTTCACAGTATTGTATTAATGGTTGTATGACTATGACATTTGTCACCATTGCTTTGTCATTATGACCAGCCAGCTCACTATTTACCCTGATTGGCTGAATAGTTGACTGCTGCTGCTAGTATGTTGTGTCCTGCAGTATGTGCTCAGGACTGTCCCCCCTGCCTCAAAATATATAAGGCTAATATTTAATGTAGCTGTGCAAATGGCACACTTGAGAATCCCTGAACTCTGTACAAAGTTAAATATTTAAATTGGAGATCAGCACAATAAGTGAAATACAATGTGAAAGTAGCATGAACCCATTCAGCTGAGTTCTATAGATCCTCACTGGCAGTTGCCTGCTCTGCATGGGTACAAAAGATGATATGAGTAGTTTGGTAATGCAAATGGTCTGAATAATGCATAAAGGCAATTCTTTGGGATGGAATGCTTGGGTTATACTTACACATTTCCAAAAAGGTTACCTTCAATCTAATACTGTATTGCTTATTGTACTTTAATATAATGGATGTTTTCTAAATACAGTATGCGGGGGGTTGCTTATAATGTAAGTGTTACTTTCTGTTGATACATACATTTTCCTTAAAGAGAACTGGTCTGGAAAAGGTATCTCAAGGACTCTGAATTACCACTCCAGTTGCTATAATAATGCTTATGTAAGTCTTGTGTCTTCATGCAGAAATGTCCTCTTGACGGGGGCCGTTTTTAGAGGCAACAGAGAGGCCCGGGGGGCAACTGCCACCCTGCCCCCCGGCCCAGTCTGCCCCTGCCTCTCAGTGTCAGGTTGTATGGCCCCACTACATGGTCAATGTCCTATCTGCCACTCTTTTCATTGTGCTGGAGGGGGGTATTATTGTCAATTAAAAAAGTATTTCATTATCTTTTATGTAATCCTGGCAGGATTTACAATTGTTTCATATAATCTTGGCTGTTTTATGAATGTCTGTTGTCAGCACTGAGCTTAAAAGAGAGATAAAATGCACATGCAGCCTTACAATGCTGCTCCAGCAGGTAGTAAGCACCCAAAATAACCAAACAACCAAATAACCGGAATTAGCCGTTGCTGAGCTAAGGTTATTTTATTAGAACAATTCAGGAGTTCAGATCATTACAGATGTCTATTTGCAAGTGGGGCCCATAAAAAAAAATGCATGTGCTGTCATCAGGGGTGTTGCTAAAGTTGTAATTGGCTTGACCCACCTTAGTTGCACACTAATTCAAAGATTTAGCACTGTGTGTAGAACATTGAGTGGTGTGCATGCTGAAGATACTTGTGACATTTAAAATGCCATGGTTAAATGGCACCTAAGCTTCTAAGCTTACACATTGCAGCTAATGTTCTAGTTTGCTAAATTTGTCATGCTTCTGTGATATGCTCTGAACTCTGTGATATGCTCTAATCTTCATCAGGCACATCATTGTGCCTGATTAAGGGACCCAAAGTGGCTTTGAAAAAGTTGCTTTCTTTGTGATAACATGTAAATGCGTCATAAAAGATGATTTTGGAGACTTGATTCTGTTGTTCTGTGACATGCTGTGTCTTCTTGGATTTGAGTTTTGCCATCCACAGTCACTTCAGCACCCATCCTCAAGGGGTATACTGGCAAGGAGTGCAGTGGGATATCTATTGGGCAAAACATAAGATAGCCACACAGTTACATTCTGATTGGATTTAAAATGAATAGATTGTTAAGAAAGCCCCCTGACTTATATGTTATAAGAAGATAGCACAGATAACACACAAACAGATTGTAACCTGCCTGGCCAGCTGCAGACATTAGGTTCACTTGACAACGCTTTACCACAAATGTAAGGCCTTCTAATTTAACCATATGGCTGTAATTTTCAAATCTCATTTTACTCAGTGGAAAATAACTGTCACTTTTTCAAAAATAAGTGTACTTTTCCTGGTGTGTTAGCTTTGTGAATTTAGCTTATTGTGTAAGATATTCATAATTAGTCCCAACTTACACTAAGTGTCCCTTAGGTTAGCCAGCATTCATCCTTCTGAACTGTATTTGGTACATGTTCTATTACTGTTAGGTATATGATGTAAGTTCTACATCCGTGACAAGCAGAACCCCCAGCTTCACATGCTTACACTTGGTAGGTAGACCTGCCTGTCTGTATAATAACAGGTGTGATCTGAATCATGAAATCATGTTATGGGTAGGCAACTTGGGCACTTGGCCGTGTTTGTGGGAGGAGTTTCGAAGGCTCTCCTCCCCTTAAGAAGGGGGACACTGAGCTCCTCGTCACGTCACGGCGAAGTTGCGTCTGACCCTCCCGCCCTTCCCCAGGTTCTATCATTTCACTAGAGCGTGCCCACTTATTTGGCACGCTGACCACAAAATCATGGCACAGATCAGGTTGGTATCAGTAGGGGTCATGAAGATTCGGAAACCGAAGTAACTCTGACCACAAGTGTAATTTGTTACCAAGAGATAAAGAGCAATAAACACCTTTAAACGGTGACCACAATCCTCACTGCTCCTATACTGAAAATAGAATCGCCTGATATCTTGTAGGTGCTTTGCATGGAGTAGAACTAGACTTGCCTCATGATGGTAAAGCAGTGTAAATGTATGTGATCCATTTTCATCTTTGTCCCTTACTAGGAGAGATAGGGCACAGGCTTAGCAACACCACCAACTGCCATTCCCGATTTCCCATCTTTTAAAAATGTCATCATACTAATTCTCTAGCTTCAGTGCTTCAGGAGGACCAATTTCTCTAGACATATTTGTCTTGTGTCCATGACTCACTAAGTAGTGAGGATCAATGTAACTCTTTTCAAAAGTGGGTTGGGAGGAGCAGGTATTTCTGCAATGGAATATTCTAGTGCAGGGCTCAACATTTCCACTCGCCCCCTTTGCAATTGGCGAGTGAAAATTGCATGGGAGCGAGTGGAAATTCAGGGAGGGAACTGCTGCCGTTTCTACAGTAGCGATCGCCGCTTCAGCAGTGGCGATCGCTGTGTCAGTTCTCTCTTCTCCTCGGTCACTGCCGCTACAGAGCGGCCGAGGAAAATAACCTGTCCGTCCTCCTCCCCCTGCCACCCCCCTTCACTTACCTTTCTCCTTGCTGCTCCGTCCTCCTGGCTCCATCCTCTGCCCGGCCGTGTGGTCTGTCTCCTCACCGGCCGCGAATGCAGGGAGCAGAGCGGCAGGGTTAACAGTAACCCTGCCGCTCCGTGATAACCAGTGAGAGGGGAGAGCCATCTTCCCCCCCTCACCTGTCACAGAAGTTCTAGTGCAGTGCTGTGCTAGAGCTCCTGTATTGTAGGTGACAGGTTCAATAAAGAGAACCTGTCACCTCCAAATGCTATCACACAGGGGATGGTTAGCTCCCGTGTGATAGCGATAGAGTTAAGTGAAAAAAAATTGTTAAAAAATAATTAAATAAATACAATTTTAAAAAAGATATAAAAAATAATTAAATTTAAATAAAAAGGTGTTTAAAAAGTAAAAACATGTCACGGTCCATTTGCCATGATAATCAGTTGATTGGTAGGCTCCTTCCCTACAGGGACCCGGGCTCCACTGCATAGAAGGAGGACAGGAGCCTGCCAATCAGCTTGTTACTATTCCCTGGGTCATATTTGGCAGGTGTACAGGGACAATGAGGGCATGCTGGAACTTGTAGTTCAATTACGACATGTCCCAGCATGCTCTCATTGTACCTGTACACCCCCACATATCACGGGGAGAGGGGGGGCTCAAAAGTTTGTCCTGCCCCGGGCAGCGGTTACTCTACTGGGTCTCTGTACTGTGCATCACACCGCAGGTCTCTGTACTGTGCATCATACCGCAGGTCTCTGTACTGTGCATCACACCGCAGGACTCTGTACTGTGCATCACACCGCAGGTCTCCGTACTGTGCATCACCCCGCAGGTCTCCGTACTGTGCATCACACCGCAGGTCTCTGTACTGTGCATCACACCGCAGGTCTCTGTACTGTGCATCACACCGCAGGTCTCTGTACTGTGCATCACACCGCAGGTCTCTGTACTGTGCATCACACCGCAGGACTCTGTACTCGGCGTTGTTACTGATCTATGTACTCAGCGTCACACCGCTGACCTGACGGAGTTAAGTTAGTGGGACAACTTGTGGCGAGTAACTATTAAGGCAGGGGTAGCCAAACTTCAGCCCTTCAGCTGTGGTGAAACTACAAATCCCATGATGCATCTCTCTCCGGGAGTCATGTCTGTGGCTGTGAGAATCTTGCAATGCCTCATGGGATTTGTAGTTCCACCACAGCTGGAGGGCCAGAGTTTGGCTACCCCTGTATTAAGGCCTGGCTAGTAACTTAGGACTTGAAATTTTGAGCCCTGTTCTAGTGTATGAATAGATAAAAACAAGATTGATTACTTCAAGATAACTAACATTAACTAACTTCTCTTTGTACTTCTGATGGACAGACTGATTATACTTTTGTTCATTCGCCAATAAGAGGAAAAAATACTATACCATATAGATTAAAAGAGTGGCCCACCTAGGCCAAATGGGGAACCAGATCACCCCAGCTAAAACATCTGTGTCAGGGATACCGGCACAGGTGACCCCACACCTGCGCAGGTACTCACAAAGGCAGACCAAACACTTGTGACTACACGGACCAGGCAAGTATGGTATATATACATTTTTTAATAAACCTAGAAAACTAACAGAAACAATCCACAACAGGCAAAACCAATAATGTGACCCCAGACACCTAGAACATACAACGGGTGTAACAACACAGGAAACAGGAGACAAGATAGCATACGGGTCTCAGGGTCTCAGGGTCTCAGGGTCTCAGGGTCTCAGGGTCTCAGGGTCTCAGGGTCTCAGGGCCTCAGGGCCTCAGGGCCTCAGGGTCTCAGGGTCTCAGGGTCTCAGGGCCTCAGGGCCTCAGGGCCTCAGGGCCTCAGGGCCTCAGGGGAAGGCAACGGAATCCTGAGCCAAGCTCCAGACTGCAGGGAGGGTTTAAATACCCTCCCAGGAGCAATCGCTAATGGGCTGATTCCTTGCAGCTGGGGGACACCCACAGGTGAGCACTGGAGTTGCAGGTACCAGCACCACCCAGTGGTGGTCTGGCACCTAGCAGCCCCTGGCTGCCTGGAGAATCCTGCAGGTGAGCCCAGGAACTGCAGGGCTCAGCTCCAGCTCCACCTGGAGGTGCTCTGGATCCTAACAATCTGCAGAGCACAGAAGGAATTTAAAAATGTAAAGATTATCAGGAGATAGGTAGAGATGAATGGCCAGATATGTGAAGCTACGCTCCAGCCAAATAATGCTTTTAATATCTTGGATAAAGTGGAGAAAGATTAGAACTGACAGGTTTTTATTACTGAATAATGTGAAACCTTGCGCCACTACTCTAATCAAGTTAAGCAGCAGCTGAAATCTGTGAGGTCAGATATAACGTATGAAAATAATGGTAAAAGCCGCGCTGTGTGAATGAGACCGCAAAGTGTCAGATATAGTAGATACTGACCTTGGAGTAATGTGATACAATGTGTAAAAAGTGCAAAACAAAAAAGAAACGCATGTATATAACATGCACCTTAGTGTAAATGTAATTGCTACAAAATATCCATAATGAAAAATCAAATGCACTAAATATTAACTGTGAATCAATGTGATGCAATGTGCAAAGAATACCAACTAGAAAAACGCATGTGTGTAACTTGCACTCCAGTGAAAATAATAAATGGTTAAAAAATGTCCATGATCCTGGATCTTCAATAGTCCATTAAGTAAATAGAAGATAAAACATTGGATGTAGAATAAACTTAGTCTCCTGTGACCATCAACAGAGAACTCTTCTGGAATGCACCTCACCTTTAGCAGAGACCCACCAGAGTCTGTATGCGCTGTTCCTCTAATTCGAACCAGGTAGAGGAAGCACCTGATGCCGAATACCTCCCAGTGATTACCTCCTCTCAGGTACAGACTCTCTTGCAGTCTCAGGAATTGGAAGCAGACAGTTCATCCAAATGGCCCATGCATCAGATAAAATAAAAAGTGGAGACTCGTAGTGCAGATGGTTTTAAAGGATACTAGACTTTATTAAAAAAAAGGAATACTACTCACATATCATAGATAAAAGTGAGGTATTTGGTAAGCAGCCACAGACACTGTGTGCAAATCGCTCAGCTCCTCTACTCCACCCTACGTACGTTATGTCAAAGGGCGTGACTTCATCAGGGGTGTTATCAGGTTTTTATTACTGGCGGTGACTCCATTGTAAAAACATTCCCATACTTTGGGTCCTAATGACACCTCTGTAACACCAGGACAAAAGTTACCGGGGCCACTAGGGCGGGCTGTAATAAAAGCTTTGCACAGGTTCTACCTTTTCCAACTAGAAGATGTGTTTTTGTTGCTGTCCCTGTCCCCGTCCCCATTGGATAAATCTCCCATAGCTTCTAGTATTTCTGACACCCTATTACAAGGATAGAAAGCGGGGGGAAATCTCAACTCGGTCAGAAACATAATTAAAAAACAGATAGAGGTTTTAAACCTTCCCAACTTTTTCCAAAACAAAAAGATGAGTATTGGCTTGAGTTTGGATTTAAAAATCTTGGACCCCTTCCCTGATGTTCTTCCAGGTTCTTTGAACCCATGTTCTTTGAGCACAAGCCATCACAGACCCATCCCCTACATGATCATTATCATGCCACCTTGGATCCAAAGGAGAATGCTGTTGAGAGTGATGCCTCATTATTATGTGATGTAGCTCTCTACAGCATTCAGGACCAGTCCACTGCCAAAAAGTGAAGAGGAGGAAGAGCTCACCCATGACATCATGCAACCAGACTAAAGAATTCAAGAAAAAATATATGTATACTTTTTTTTTTTTAAGTGTGAAGATTCTACAAGGGGATGGGGGCAGGAAACAATGAGCAAATTTGAATCTCCACAGACAATCAAGTTTGTAACTGAACCATCCTTATATATGCAGCTTTGACTCAGCAGCCTAGATATTTTAAGTTTTTTGCAAAGTTTGCAGAATGTTTAATCAAAGCAGTGTTATCAAATACAAATTATACAAAATACAACAAAACAAAAAACATTCTTCGCGCTGTTAAAAGATTGTAAAACAGAATTGTGCCTTAAAATGTGTTTGTTATTGTATGTGTAGGATTTTTCATGAGCACAACATGCAAAATACTCACAGCACTGCAGGTAAGTAAATATTTGCACAGAGAAGACACTATACCATCTGTTGTGTTGAAGATATTCTTATGCTGCAATAAAGTTGGACTGCCCCGTGGATAAAATGCTTTTGTTCGCTGTGTACTTTGCTGTTGGTTGGCTTGCTCGTTCCTGCATAAGTACTGCCTGTCAAAATGATTTTCTAACGTTTACTTTTCCTATCAGAGCAGTTTAATGGGTTGGAACACACGGTTTTACTTTTTCATTTTGAAGGAGAAAATGAACAGAAATATTGTGCTAATCTAGATTTAGAGAGCTCATGGACAACACAGGTTTTCACATTACCTGTCATATTTTATGAGCCAGTTTTATTTTTCCTTTTTAGTTTAATAGCTTCTGCTTCTCTTCCCATCAAGCAAATCACTACCATAAGGCACAAATGACTGGAATCATTCCTATTGTCCCTGCCTATATTATGTATTGATCTTGCGCATTTTGTTGTTAACATGACAGTCATGACATAGGAAGTTTTCAGCTGCCATCCAAAGGCAACGAAAATGTTATGTCCACTTGCAGATTAACCTTCCCACTTTATCATAATGGCACTTTTGCAATCACAAAAATACTAATTCCCTACGTTAAAACTGTACTTTCATTCTTAAACAAGCTTAAAGGAGCAGTCCATCGAGAACTTATATTTAGATTGGGGAGGATGTTAGTAGGCTGAATCCACCAATAGTTTGTCAAAATGTTTTAGGGCCCTTAAAAGGACCTATGCCAAATTCTAAAAAGCCCTGCTGCCAGTTTCGGTAGCTTCACTGACACTTTCAGATTCAGGTAGTTTTTAATAATGCCACTTTAAGAATCTGTTGTTATGGCTGCAACAGTTTCAACCAATTTACAGATTAGAAAATTGGCAGTAATGTAGTAGACCAACTCTGATCTGGCACACAGAGAGTGGTCAGAGCAGGGCATGTATGTGCTTGGGAACTATCATGAATGTGTCAGTTTCCTGCTCGTGGTTAATTGGTTGCTAGAATCCCAGCCACATTCAGCTTCTGGCAGAAAGATTGCCCAAGATTGCCCATTTGGCAGCTGAATGTAAACAAAGGCGCTGGGGATTCAGGCTGACATCATTACTCAAATATGGCCATGACTGACATCGTCCTTAACAACCAGTGACGCTAACAGTGGGCTGAGCCGGATGGGGAACACTGAGAGCCCAGTTCCCGATTAATTCCACTCTGCTACTGATTGACAGCAGGCAGTGAGTGAATTCCATTGCCAGTAACAGGTTGGCTATTGGTTATGGAATCTGCCCACTGCCTGCTGTCAATCAGTAGCAAAGTGGACCTGATCAGGAACTAGGCTCTCAGAGTTCCCCATCAGGTTCTGCCTACCAACAGTATAAGTCCTCAACCATGGTGTGACAGGTGCCGTGGCCAGGGAGAGAGCTCAGAAATGCTGATCCTGTAATCTTTTCCAGTCTCAGCATTACTGAGCTGCATTGAGAATAAAGTGTCCGGTATGGAAACCCATGCCTCAGTGCACCTTGCACTGCAAATGGTGGTACTTACATCAAATCCTTGTACCTGTTTGTAACAGATACATAAACCTGGGGCAAGCACCAACATTTGTTGTGCAAATGCATGACAGAATTCTAAAGGATTTCGTAGTGACCCTTTATGAATTCCAGGAGATATGCTTTGAGGTGGTTTTGAGATGCTTTGATATTTCTATTTGAGATACTTTTAATACCTCAAGGAGTTGCTTCACGCTGCTTCTGAATTCCACTGAGCTGCTCTTTAGATGCAAGGACTAGCTTTAAGTCGTGTTGGAGCTGTTTTAGGTTGTTTGCATTTGCCTTTCAATTTGTGTAGGGTGAAACACAGTTTAGAAACTAACAAAAGCATATGTGCATGAGTCATACCTGCAATATTTGGACTTCTTCAAT
>NW_017306717.1:1108279-1112069 GCF_000935625.1 Nanorana parkeri | reverse complement strand
TCTGAGTAGAAGAATCCAGAATTCTCATTCATTTGTCATGTGGTAGGCTCTCTGCCTTTCCTAGAAGTATTCTCAGAATTTTAGTTATCCCCAGCACTATCCAAACCTCTATTACGATAAAAGATCCAGAAATCTATCCAAGCAAGGTGCATAGTTTTACTGTAGTGAGCCTTTCATCTTTGGTAATATACCTACCACACAAAGACACGGGTTCTGCAGTGTAACATATCTGCAACACTGTGCCTAATCATGTAATTATAGAGGGCAGAATCTCCCACTTAAGGTGGACGTAAGGCTATCAATTATCGTTCAGAAATTGTCTACGAATGGTCTTTCGTACAATAATCGATCAGTTGGTTGGAACCCAACAATTCTTTCTACTGTACTCCTGGCAACATTTTTTCAAAGGGTGAGGCTGGGAAACTTTTTTCGAATCGTACAAAAATGGATGGATTAGTGGCGCTTTCGTATGGAATAAAATCACAACATGAACACTGCACATGTGCAAATGAAAATCCATTCTGTCAATCAATTAAATTCAACCAGTTAGCATTGCTAATGAACGATTATCGAAACAATATTGGTCTGTGCTTGATGTGCTATTTGAGCTAGAATCCAAAGACGGTTCTTGGCAGCACTGAAATTTCTAGAACTAGAATCGCAGAGTGTATGGCCAGCTTTAGCATGTGGAAGTCACGTCAATAACATGTATCACTATCTACAGAACAGAAGCAAGTAAGAATCTAGATTACATTTTCTTGAAAAACTGGAGAAGACCAGGAGTGTTCATTTAAAAATCATATCACACCTGTAATGATTTGTTGATTGGAATGCAAGTAGCTTATTTTGTGACAGATTTTATCTTGGCAGTTGTGTAGCACTTTCTAACATGTAGCCAGAACAACAAGAAACAAATCTGTTTATGGAATACTAAAATTTATTATAAAAATATAGGAAACAAATCCATGTTTCTCTTTCTAAATTGATCTATCTATCTATCTATCTATCTATCTGTCACGTACCTGGTTGGAGACTGAATGTGTGAGGAGGCCTCCCTTGCACCTCGTGTCCTGAGGACTCTGAGGATGGAGACAGAGTCCAAGTAGACAGTGTGTGGCACGGGCGCCAGTGGTGATAACACCGTGCAAGCTGAAATCCAGGGGCTTTGAGATCCCAAGGCAAAATCCAATTTCCAAGTAAACGAGCCGAGGTCAAAACCAATCGGGCAAACACGGTACACAGGGGTAAGGCAGAAGCAAAGTCCATTAAACAAATCCAAGGTTGGTGGCAGGCAGCAGGCAAGAATGGTCAAGATAAATCCGGGTCACAGCAAGTCAGGAAGGGAATCAAAGGAATAAAGGAATACAGGAGAGCTGAAGATAATACAGCAATATGGTGGTGCTCAGGCTCGGTTTATATAGAGGAAATGATTAGGGTGATGTGTCATTTCCTGTGCGCCGTTTTGGCGCGCTTTTGCGTGGCTGGTCCATAGCGTCCGCGCATGCGCTGAAGAGCACGTTTCTCTGTGGAACGGGAAAGCACGCTTGGCGCATGCACAGTTACAGGGAGTTGCTTACACTATCTATCTATCTATCTATCTATCTATCTATCTATCTATCTGTCTGTCTGTCTGTCTATCCATTCAAAGCAATAGTCAGATCTGACACTTATGTATGTTGGTTGCCAGTGGGCTACAATTGCGGTTGTAGTACACAATCATTAAACAACTGAAACAGCCTGTCTTGGGTCATAAATGGACAGTGTATGGGCGCCTTTAACATAAAATGAAAGAAATGCGGCTACCAGCAAAACATAAACGAAATGTGAAAATGTAATTATCACCAGCGCCATTTTGAAACACAGGAAAAAGACATTTATAATGAGTAATCTCAATCTTGAAGATGCTATACATTACTAGACCTTGCAACTCTATATTTGTGGCCACACAATGTACAAGTGATTGCACCATGGTTAGTGTAGCACAAACTGCTTCGTTATTTTAGTAACTTAACTGATTTTTTTTTTTTTTGAACAGCAGTACTCCCTGCAGTTAACAATGAAGAGGATCTCTACACACTGGGAAGAAATAAAAAATAAAAGTATGATACACAAAGAAAGGATCTAAGCCACAGCTGGCATTTAAATCAAACATTTTCTCTGAGGTCAGTTTGCTGGTTCCTTTCCATGTTAGTAGCTAGTGTAAAAAAATAATTTTAAAGCTACAAATCTCACAGTGTACATAGAAAGAATTCAAGCTTTTAAAAATGTTGCCTTTGAAGCCGTACTGTATCACATCAAAGTATTTTCAAAGCAGTGTTTCTTACAAAATAATTTAATAACTCTCTTTTTTTCCATAGGATGTGCATTTGATTTTCCTTTGAATTATATAAGACCACAATCATTAGGTGGCTTGATTATAAGGCTGGTTTGTGGTCTGCACTAGTTTTGTACTGTGCTTCTGTATCTCTCACACAAGGAATATATTGAAAGTGTCTGTGCAGGAGGGACTGTAAAGGTCATTACTGCATCAGTATTATGTCTCTGTGCGGGAATGCAGGACACCTCATTTACATAAGAAAAAATGCCCCTTCCCACTGTAGCCTGCAACCACTTTTTACACCTATTTAAAGCTTTGGTCTTTAGATAGACTTTGCAAAGTCCCCTTTTGTGGTTAGCAGGTTTTGCTATGCAGTGGTAAGCCCTGCTGGCTACATTGCTGTGGCTAATAACATACTGTCACTTAGAACTTTCTGAATATGGGCAATACTGCCCAATAACTCACATGCCTGGCTACCTGTTCTAATCATACAGGGACATGTGGAGTTCCAGTTAGAGAGAGAAAGTCTGAAACACAGCTTCTGCTGGGTACTCTTTGGAAAACCCACAGTGCTCTGAGAATCCTGTGTCAAGGGTGAACCCTGTATTAAATACCTAGTAGTAGTAAGTCATATTCAACTGAACTTGTTCTGCAATGTTTAAAATATTTTGCTACTTTTCAAAGGCACTTCCTCAGCTTAGTGTCAGGAAGAGAGCTGAGGAAGCTACTTGGATAAGCAGCAAAATGTCTTCAACATTGTAGTGTAGAAAAATGTGACAATCTACTACTAGCTATATCATGACCTGAACATATGAGAACCAGTAATAGATGTCTATCTGTAAAATAAATATTGTCTGTACCTAGTAAATAAGATATACATCAGTTTATAAACATAAACAAAGAAAGAGGAGGAGTGAGTGTATTTTTTAAAATAAAATCTTATTATGCATAAGGGGTGCGCTATGACTTCCACTTCGGTCTTTGAGAGATCTTTTTGAGATGAAGTTGGGCTGTCGGTAGAGGAGAAAAACGTTAAGATCAGGATTGGTCTCATCTGAAGGAAGGAAGATCACAGCTTCAAATAGTGTGAGCAAGGAGTTTTACCCTATAAGAAGCGCTTTGAGACCCAAGGGTCTGAACATGGAGGTGAGAGGCTTATTTATCAGAGCACTGGTGTTTTTTTATGAGCACTTCAGCAAAAAATACACAAGAAATTACAAGAGTGGGCAGAGTGATGCACAAGGAAAGACTAAGACAACACTTTTTAAAATGTTTTACTTTTTTTTGAGAGAGGGCTGCCTGCGTTTAATGAATTCATGAACACTTTGTTTCAATGTGTTTTACACACTGACACAGGACGTTTGCTACTTTATTAGGTCATTTGGAGTTTTTTTTAGATAATCACCTTGTTATTTACACAAACAGTTGACTAGAAGATATAATTTGGAAAATATTTGAAAAATATTATATATA
>NW_017306717.1:1102479-1108005 GCF_000935625.1 Nanorana parkeri | reverse complement strand
TATATATATATATATATTTTTAAATTTTATTTCACAATAGTATTGTTCACTATAATATTTGTTTTTTGCACATATTATTTGTTTACTTGTTGAGTGATAGCGCCGCTCCACATATTTGAATTATATAAACATAAACAATTGACCCACTGCCATTACAGTCTTCCTGTAAAGCCTGTAGATAGTCATTGGACTAAAAATCTTAATTTTTAGTTGTACCTTTACTTTCATGTTACAACAGGGAATCTAAATAGTCCTAAGTCCTAAGAGGTCGCCCTGATGCTCTTAGTAATCAGCTCCAAGTAACAAAACTGGTCCCACAACATAACATGTGAAACTCGGGACTATACATGAGACTTCATTTGTGCTTTATAAAAATGCTAGTTGCCTGGCTGTCATGTTGATCGTTTTACTTCAATTTCACTTACCCAGAAAGCAGATAAGAACTTGTGACTTTTATTTGGTGATGTCCATTCCAATCAGCAGGTGATATGTGCACAAACCCCCTGCTGAATGGAGCAGAACAGAACAGATGTTACTTTTGTGACATTAGTGTCCCTTTGCAAGATGGAGGGAAAAAACTGAAATAACTGCACCAATGTTAGGTCTATGGGGAGACGGAAGTAAACATGTGTCTGTTTACATCTGATTACCACTGATTTTTCACATTCAGTGACCCATGTTAGGTCTATGGGGAGACGGAAGTAAACATGTGTCTGTTTACATCTGATTACCACTGATTGGTCCCATTCAAGTAAGCCAAATTACTTTATTTTCAGAGCTAGCCGGACTTGCGGGTAATCAGATGTAAACGGATGAAGGTCCATTTACATCCAACTCCCCAATATTGAGATTCCGATCGAGGTCCACTTAAAAAATCTGACAAGTAGACCTGAACGATATGCTGTGTGAAAGGGGCCTTGGGGGGGTGTTCTGTTAAACTCGATACAGATTTCTTCTCGCTTTCGGTTGCTTTCTGTTGCTTCTGCATCCCATTGGACAATGGGATGCAGATAGCAAAAAAATAATCTGACAGGGGTTTTAGTTAATTCCAAAACTAAAAACAATATTTTGGCTAGGTACACACTTTAAGCTCCTAAACGTTGTTTTCAATGACATGGGTTATTAAATATCATTGCAGTATTAAAAAAAAAATATGCATATAGTAAAAGTATAGAAATATAAAATTGGAACTTATAAGGCATATGGTAAGCATGAAAGTACAAGCAAAACAGTGAACTGGAAGGTTTGCTATGAATATGTAATTTCAAGGAAATCTGCCAGCATTATGAACAATTGCATTTTTCTCTTCTGAATATTCTGTTGCCTACTCCATGATTATTCTTGTTGCTGAAATTAATTATTAATTACACCTGTAATTATCATTATGAAATCATGTCACCAGTGGAGATGAAAAAGTAACATGTCATTTCATGTGGAAAATCAGTATCAGTAAAAGCTAATTCAGAGGCAGGTGTGAAACTTCTGCTTAGCTAAATTAATCTATAATTTAAAAGAAAAAAACAGTAAGACAGGAAATTGACGATGAATTGTCAATGGAATATGGTTTATAAATGAAGTAGCCATAAACCATTAGATATGTGAAGTATACAGGCCATACCCTACATGCTGTTGTTTTGTGATTTCCACATGATGTTGTTTTGTGATATGTATTATATTGGTTATTGTTGTAATACACAAACATGGTCTGGCTAAAATTACAAACAGATTTGATACTGATAAGGACATTAAGGAATCATCTGTATCTCATCAGATAGTTGATGGTGTATAGATGCTGGTGGGTTAAATCTCTCACCAGCTCAATGAATATCGCTACGGACCGATTCAGCTATATCTGTTGTGGTAATGCATTGTAAAACAAATATTTTACTGCATGTTAATAAGATGCATGTTGACACAACAAACCTAAGCTGGCCATACACCAGTAGCATTTTGTTACAAAAATTGATTTTCAGAACGTTCCTTACATTTTCTAATAGTTATTAAGGGTCAAATCGACGTTTGTTTTTGACGACATCACACAAAAAAAAGCAAAGGAGCATGATGGAAAATAATCTTCTATTTTTTTTTTTTATTAAATTCTAACAGTGAATGTGTTTTTTGTTTGAGAAACTCCCTTTCTTTTCCAAAATCAAATGTTAAAAGCAACAACATTTCAAATGACAGTCATCAATTGTCTAATGGGTTATCGTATGTTCTGACAATATTTTTCATATGAACGTTGTACGAAAATCTACAAATGTATGGCCAGCTTAAAGGCCATTTACACCTTGGCGGAGGTATTTAAAAAAAAAATATGCCAGCAATGTACACTGAGTTTGCATGAGGCAGGCATATGCAGTTGCTGTATATGAACACAGATACTTACTTTTTTTATTCTCTTCATCTCCTTTTCAAATAGCCTCCTCTGTGGTTTGCTAGCAGTCTGTGTAAATTAACACTCTCCCTCTGAGCTCTCATCCCCTTTTCACTGTGCCAAATTCCACCTCCCACGGACAGTGTATTGTGACCTAGAAAGGCAGAGCTAGTGTGCAGTGATCTTGTTACAATGGCTCACAGAGAGGGGGTCAGCTGCTTTACAGTCCCACCCCATGCCAGACTGTGTTTCCTGTGGACAAAATGTTCAACTTGTAGGACTCAGGCCTTATAAATATCTCATAAACATTTAGGAAAGCCAACAATGTGAGTCATTAAAATGGACACATATACATCATCACTGCACCACATGCACCACATTACCACAATAAATGCTAATCACTTAAAAAGGTGGAAAGGAGCTGTGTATTGAGTGCAGCACAGTGGCTTAGTGTTTAGCACTACTGCCCTGCAACACTGGGGGCTTCTGTATGAATCCTAGCTAGGACACTATTTGCAAGAAGTTTGCATGTTCCCCCTGTGCTTGCATAGGTTTCCTCTAGGTACTCCCTTTTACTCCCACACTCTAGAGACTTGCTGGTAGGTTAAGTGACTGCTGTCTAACTTGATCCTAGTGTACTTATGCATGTGAGATAGGGACCTCAGATTGTAAGCTCCTTGAGGGCAGGGACTCATGTGAATGTACAGTATGTAGAGCACTAAAAAAATTGACAGCAATAAAAAGCCTGTAATTAATAATAAATAAATACATCTCTGACCAGCTCAGTAAATATCTGAAATACGTATGAACAAAATAAGTACTTTGTTTTGTGGTTCTATTCATTTTAAATTGAACCTGAATGCACATACACAGAACACCATACCATACTTGCCTTTTACAGCACAGTGTTAGGTACATGTTGTTTCATTCCGAATAGATATTCGTATGTATTTCCGAATTCCAACGCATTCAAATGCAAACAAATCCGAATGCTCATTTAACAAATTCATCAGAATTTCGTTCAAAACATGGACTATTCTCTGGCCAATTAGATTTTTGGGGCTGTTAGGGGTTGCATTACAGGCATGGTCGTGTGACTTCATTCAAAATGAAAATTTGGACGGATCCACTGAATCATTTTTCTGACCTAAAATCTGAAAAATGAAAGAAATAAAAATCAGAATGGATCTGAAACACATTTTTTTTTTGAGGGGTTACATGTCTAGCGTTAACCATATGTGCATCGGGGTGTACTGCAGTGTAAACAATGGTGCAGGTTTTTTTCTGCACTGTCTTTTCCGATGTTACTGCAACACAGAACTAAGTACAGCTTGTTGCAGTGCCATTCATTTTAAATAGCATTCCAACGGACAAAACTAATACACCTCATAGCATGGAAATGTGTGCATTCATGTGCAAAGTTTAAAACAAAAGGGATAGTCTGAATGGACCCTTAGAGACTTTGGGTAATAGAACTCCACAACTGAATTTCCAGCTTCATCCTCCTGTCATTGTCATTAATGCAAAGTCTTATTCTCTCTGCTAAATTTTCCATTAATATTTGATTAAGAAGATTGCAGTAGGATAACTTGTAACAAGAGCATTAAACGTCTATTGCTGGGGAACAGAACCAGAGGCTATGGGAGATCCTTAGCAGATATCAGCATCTAGCCACAATCACAATATTAATATGGTAGCTGAATTTTGATGGAAGTAATTTTTTTCCCTTTTGGACAAAACAGGCTTCTGATTTTAACCTGTGTAGTGTATGCAAAGTAATATAGATGGCTCTTCCTACCAAGAAACCAAGGTGATGTTTCTTACCACTTCCTGACTCCAAAAGTCTAAGATTCTGTAATATGCGGCTGTGATGTATAGTAGAAGGATTGTAGTGATGATGGCATAAGGGACGGTTCTACTTTACTAATCACCATTATCTCCACATACTGTTCAGGGGAAAAGAAAGGGTGTGACTGGTGACATTGGTACCCTTCTATGTAGGCAATGATAAAATAAAGTCAGGGAAGATGGTTGGGTCTTGTGGCACAGATACAGTTCCAGTCAGTGCCAGTACAGTGCCATTCACAGTAGCTCTGTTGTATGAATGTAAATTAATTTTGTCCTTAATACATAGCTCAGCTTGGTTTCCCTCTATTCATTAGCTTATATGTATACCTTGCACATGGCCAAGTATTTTGAACCTACCATATTGTTTTTAACATACTTTTTAGGTTTAATCTAGAGTAACATTAAAAAATAACTTTTCTTTTCTTTAGTATTACCATTATAATTATTATTTTTAAAATTGTAGCTATATAGTGTGATGTTTGGGGATATTAGCACATATGGTGAGCTCTTAAGGATGCAGTCCACTCGCAATATATTTTGTTTAAGGGCTTGGTAGCCCACTTTTATTCAAAGAAAAGTAGATACACCCATCTTGGATACCCTCACTGGGGTTGTTCAGCATAACATTCATGCAAGGCTTCAAAACAGCTTAAGTATAGCCTCCTGGTTTCCACTTTAAACATTAGCACTTCTGACCCACTGGTCCTCTTTGAAGTGCTGTCCCACACTTGTACTGGTGGCCCCTCAGGCTCACTGCTCTCCTATCCTCACCAGTTCTCTCCCAGCCTTCCTGGCTGTCTTCGTGTGCCTCCAGCACACACACCACCTGACTCCACTCTAAATTCTGGGGAAGTCTTTCTAACTCCTGAACACGGTCCATTCCTATCCCAGCAGGAGCTCACCTGACTCCTCTCTGACCTCTGGGGGAGTCCTCCTGACCCCTGAACACAGTCTGTTCCTATTTCCCAGCAGGTGCTACTTCCCTTAGCCAGCATCCTTTCCTTAAGGAGTGTTCACACCTGTGCAATCATCGGGTGATGGTAACTGGCAAAGCCAGCCTGGACCCAGGACTGGAGATCTCATCCCTCCTGCATCACTTTGAAACCTCCCAGTTCCAGTATCCCAAGCAGAAACCAGACAAACTCTTGCTTCCTGACACCTCTCAGCCCTGGCTGAGAGTCTTGGGCGATCATAACACCCAATTCTACAGTGGGATTGCCAAACAATAGTTAAAAGGGTTGAAAAAAGACAAATCTTCATCAAGTTCAGCCACTCACAGCTCTGGTCCAGAAAAAGACAAAACA
>NW_017306717.1:1097714-1102459 GCF_000935625.1 Nanorana parkeri | reverse complement strand
CAAACATGAGGGGACAAAATCCTTACTGACCCCCAAAGAACAGTCAGTCAATTCACCAGATCAATATATCACTTTCTTAACCTTTAAGAATTAAAACTGGCATCTAATTTTTTTTTTTTAATTCCTAAATGTTCTCTGTTTTTCTAGTTGCTGCTTAACATTAACCACATCATGACTGAGGCCTTTTTTTTTCATTTTTTGCACCCATGTTATATTCCACATTTTAGCCCTAAATAATGACTTAAAACCCCCAAACATTATATATTTTCTGAATGCCAAGACCCTATAGAATAAAATGGTGGTAGTTGCAAATTTTTATGTTGCGCAATATAAGCACAACTCCTTATCAAACCCCAACATTTAGTGAAAAATGTAATTAAATGCCCCAAAACACAACAAAATACCAATTTTTTAAAAGAAATATAAAAAATGAGGTTACAACGAGTAAAATGATACCCAACATGCACAGGTTACAAATTGCGTGCGTCCGTGAAACGGCGAAAAACTGCAGTACCCCAAAAAGTCCATAGAAGATGCTTTAAAAGCCCCCACAGGTCATCAATTTAGAGATACCCCAAAATACTGGCCCTAGAATTATTGCTCTCACTCCGGCGTGCGCGGCGATACCCAACATGTGTAGCACGTTCGTCGTTTTCATACATAGGCGCACCCGACGCGTGTTTACGTGGCGACGCGCGTGCTCACGGGGGCGGCAGACTTTTAATTTTTTTATTATTATTAGATTTCTTTTATTTAATTTTAAGTTAAAAAAACTTTTTTTTTTAACTTTACTTTGACTGCTATCACATAGGGGGGCTTACAAGCCCCCCCATGTGATAGCAGATGGTGGTGACAGGTACTCTTTAAGGTGATGCTGGGGATCCAAAAGACCCTCAGTGTCACCTTTACACTGGAAATAAGCTATTGAAGTGCAGATCGCTGGCGATGCTGGCGACGTACACTGTACGTCGTCAGTCACGAAGGGGTTAAGTGGTGCTCCTTAGATTATTATTTGCCACCATTCCTAAATCCTTCATCTCTGTTTTGACCACATGTATTCTGTGAAATGTATAGGGGCAATGCTATTCCTCAGCCTTAGTGCAAAACCACATACTGTTTAAAATTAAACTTAAAGAGGAACTTTTCCCATAGCTTTAAAATAATAACAAACAACTTTAGAAATGTTCTGTAATGACAATCTACAAACATATATTTCTAGATAATTGACAGCTTTGTATTCTTTGCATACCTTGTTTCTCTTTTCTTTCCCAGTCTTCTGACAGTGGCCATGTTAACTAAGGGCAGGTTACTAGCTCTCTTTTTACTTCCTGGAACTCTGGCACATGTGACTAGGACATGTGACCATGCACATCACCCCAGAGAAGGAAAATGCCTTTCCTGAGATCTTGTGAAATTACAGATGAGATTTCTCAGCAATGCTCTGCTGATGTAACCTTACCAGGATGCAAAGCTTTGGCACATTACATAATTTGTGCCAGAAGTGCACTAGGAAGTAGATGAACTCTATTTGTAAGTAAATGAAAAACAAGTTTGCTGATGTGATTTTTAGTAAAAGGGGGTAAAGGTCCACTTTAATTTGTCATTTACCTGTCCATGTAATTTTACTGCCAAAGTTTCCTTTTTTATTAATATTCTTTAGACCATATCAGGACTGTGCAGGATTGTAATAATGCTATGTAATGTTGTGCCTCCAGAAAACATAGTAATAGTGCTACAGTCATGTGAAAAAGAAAGTACACCCTCTTTGATTTCTAATGTTTTAAGTTTATGTTTTTTTATCATCTGGTCTTTAGCAGATAAATACAACCTCAGAGGAACAACAAAACATGACATATTACTATGTGTCATTGTTTTATTTTATTTTATGGATGATGCAGGCATCACCAGTACAGGAAGGCACAGATGGGGGATCGAAAACTATGATTATCTAAAACTAAATGCAAAATTATGAAAACTTTTATGCTATGTGCACCTATTTCCTATTCTTCATGTGTATCATCAAGATATACGGTACCCTACAACTTAACTCCAGGCACAAAAACTTTTATACACATGTATTACTCAATAGTCACAAAGTATATACATCTACTTTGTGTGCACCAAATACCTTTGCTAGCACATTAAGCTCTCATGGGCTGGGCCCTGCTGAGCATTTTGTTTTGAATTGTATGGTAACTGCAATGTCTTTCTTATATTGTAAAATGCTGCACAAACTGTTGACACTATATAAATCCTATATTATAATAATAATAATAATACTTGCATGGTAAAAGTAACAGTGGCATTATCACTGTACTGCATATAGAGCAGAGCTGTGGGAAGGACCCAGCAGACCCACCCACAATGGGCTGCCTGCAAAAATCTAAAAAGGGCGGATACAAAACCAGTGACCCTGCACAAGGAGAGAGAGCTGCAGTGACTGGTCTTTATTAGAAGAAGCTCCTGCACTAAGGCAAAGTTTCATGCTGCATACTGCACAAATCGGGAAGAAATACACAAAGCACAGCCAAGAATCAAGTGATAACATACATAGCTCTTTTATTAGGACAATATTTATTTCCTCAATGAAACTTTGAAATAAGCCTGACAGTGGTGCAAACTTGAACCTACTCCTTTGATTAATCATTTGTAACACGCTATAGATTACTCCCAGATTTTTCACAGAAAAATAATTGCATTTGTTGCATTTATTATGGCAAAAATACATATTTCTCTAAATGTCCTGCCTGCCTGTAAATAAAGCCATATTGCATGAAAAACTTTGGCTATCTCATTTTCATAATCTAGATACATCATAGACAAAAAGATAAATGGGGGAATGGGACAATTATCTTAAAGCCATTCACATAGGATGCCAACCAGGACATCTTTATGCACAGAACATAGATCGGTGAAGTTCTAAAATAACACATTCCCTGTAAATGTAAGAAGCCAGTAGATTTGTTGTTATCAAACACAGCCTTTTCCATTCAAATGCTGCTCAAACACATGCGTTTGAATGCAAAACACAGCGTTTGCTCAAAAAAATAAAAAAGGATTGCATTTAGCCTGCTTTGCCTGCAATTCAAACGCACCTCAGTAGGACATGCTGTGTCCGAAAAAAACAAAACACAAAGCAGGTCAAACACAGCCTCTAAACTTTCATCTACACTGCTCCGTTGTAGTCAATAGGAATCTATTGACCTTTGTTGTTTATGCATTTTAAACAAATGTCAAACGCAGGAAAACAACACCGTCTACACGAATCTTACAAGTCTTGGTTGGAAACAGCTTTGGCAACAGAGGTGAGAAAATACTCAGAAGTCGGTTCTGTCAGTGATCTGACAAATCTAGTCCTGTGGTTCATTTTAATTTTATATTTAATTTTCTTTTTATCTAATGTTAACATTTTTTATATTAAAAAAATCAACACTCACTGTCAAGTCAACTGGTTAAGAGGTGTTTAGAAACTATAAAAAGTATTGTGTTCATATTTGTGACAAAGTTCACATTCTTTAATGCTTTTTTTTATTAAATCCAAGTAGGAGAGTTAGACTAGCCATACACAGCTTGAATTTTAGCCCATTTCCTGCTGAATTGGCCAAAATGTGGCCCATGGGAGGCCTCATCAGCACCACCCAGCTCAAAACAATTCAAATGATAAAACTGAAGGACCGGGTAGAAACCTGTCAACCAAACAATGATTGCATCCAATCAACTAAGTGCGATTTAATTGGGTGGTATAAATGGATATTTAACAGTAAAAGGAAAACTCACCTCACATGTATTTAACAATTTTGTTGGCTAATGTCTTTACAGCTATATATAAATTATGCTTCTGCCATTGCTAAATTCAGCTGTTTGTAAACTACTTTTACAATTTGTGAATTCAGTGTCTAAAATGTCCTTTATCAAATAAAAAAAAACAACTAAAAATTCAAAACGTATATTCTATTGGCTTACTAGTTTGTTGTTTTATAATAATATTGCCTAGACACATTCCAAAATCTATTTTTGCCATTAAAGTTATTTGACAATCCCCTGACTATTTACTTCCTGAAGCAGGAGCCTGAGAAGGCAAAACATGTCTAAGCCAGTGAAGTATTCTGCGAAGGCTCCCCTTAACCTTGTCAGTGTGTACATTGCTATTAACTGACTTTGTACTTTGCTACATAATATCTTAACATCATAAGCTTCACTAATGTGATCCTCTAACTACTTCATCTATTCATGAACTAAGCACCTTACCTATTTATTCATTTACCTCTTGACCTATCAATTTGCACAACAGATACGTCTTCAGTAGCCCTGAGACTTGAGATGGCTCATTAAGAACTTGCACAGCACTCACTGTACTTTATGGAGGATTGATGGAGGACAACTACTGAGACTGAATAGTGAGAACTCTCTGGACTTTATGCAAACATTCTCTGCGTGTTTGTCTGGAGCATAGACCTGGTGGCAATTTTAATCGCTGCATTGAATAATCGAGCGTGTGGTAAGTGGTCACTTAAGTATAATTTTGCATGAATAGGGCATGATTGTGTTGATTAGGGCACGGTTAATCTGTCAACAGGCAGGGTTTACTGTTACAACATTTTTTATATTTTTAATTGTTTACAAGTATGCAGAGTAAAGGGCTAGAAATTAAAGATACAATACATGTAATTTAATAACACCAAAAATAACATGCTGCAAATTAGGCTATAAGGGTATTTATTTTAGGGTAAAAAATATGTGTGTAT
>NW_017306717.1:1095780-1097685 GCF_000935625.1 Nanorana parkeri | reverse complement strand
ATATATATATATATATCAGTGCAGTAAAATAGTTTTCCACTATGTGGCAGTATTGCCCTATCTTTAACATGTACAGCAGTTATGACTTACTGTTATACTAGTTCTACTGATTATTATACAGCCTGAAAAATAATTGGAATGAAAAGGAAATAATGTGATTTTAGTAAATAAACGGTAAAACACAGAATATACTGTATGTGCCAATAGTACATTATATATTGTTGAAATGTATATAGTGGATCTTAGTTTACTGTACTTAGTAGAAGGGAATCTTAGTTTTTAAGGCAACAGTATAATAAATAATCAAATATCAAGACTACTTTTTTTTCTGTCTCAAAACACAAACACACACCCAAGCTCACACACACACACTTTTTCCTGACATATGTCCATTTGTTTCTGAATCAGTACAGCAATATCTATTAGACAGTGTTTCCAAAACAGTTACCTGCAGAGTTAGCTACTTACAATATATTCTTTAAAAACCCCTTAAAAGCTGCAATATGACTGTAATAAAAACAAAAAACTAACGCACATGTATAAGCACATCATGTGCTTTTTAAACATGATATGCACTCAGCTGCCTTTGAAGTCTGAAGTTGGCAGAACATATTAAAAATGCATGGGAGGAAACAAAATGCTGGGAGGAGAGCCTGGTCACATGGCCTGCTGAAAGGGCCTACTGCACACCATATAGGGTTGTGATCAGTGTAAATAAAATAGGTGCTCAAAGTGACTGCCACGGATGCCTGTGTGCAGAACCTCAGAGACATGAAGATAGGTCAACAGTGCTCCAGAATGCAAAGACAATATTGTTTATTGCATTACATAGGTCAAAATGCCAACATTTTGGGGGCCATGTGGGGTCCCTTCCTCAAGGCGACATAGTGACCATGGTCCCTATTGGCCCCTAGATATTGGCAATGATGTTTGATGTTATTTGCAATAAAAGATATTTTCTTTGCATTTTGGAATTCTGGTGTCCTATATTCACATCTCTGTGGTCACATGGCCTGTCAAAGTCATATAATCCTCTCTTCTCCAATCACAAAGCTCTTTCTTCAGCGCTAAGCAGAAAGAACTCTGTAGAACACTGCATGCTGCACACTTCATGGCTCACATTTTATGAATGGGCCATTAAATATGTGCCATGGTGTGCCCAACCTAGTGGAGTATAATGGAGAGCAGAGAGCGATATCCTTTCTGCATTATAAATTAATGTTATTTTTTACAACGGATGTCTAATCTATTTTCTGGAGCCCTCTAGATGCAAGAAAAAAAATTGTAGCTAAAGGCCCAATACAGATTAGAGGACAGTTATCCAACTAGTGCAGGTTGGAGAATGGGCAACCTCTGCCCTTTGCATTTTTTTCTTATAGTGTGCATATTTTGTTTCCATTATATATTTTATTTTGCAATGCACATTTCTATATTATTTATGAAAGGTAATTAACCAGCAAAGTTGTACATTTCAAAAAGCGTAAGTATTGTCTTGTCCCCAGGCTATAATAGCTTTAGAAGCTTTAGAAGCAGTCAGTGGCCTCTCAGTTTCATGTTAGGCTAGAGTTATTGAAGGGAATTTTTTGGTTGCCACAGATCATTCCACAGATGGCTCTTATGAGCGTCTGAAATAAGAACTGCCCAAAACAGGTATTTCAATTTTCCATTTATTAAAAAAACATTCATTTTTCAGGGTAGATTTGAAGAATAACTTTAATGTATTCTATAAAAATGACCCTCCCAACCTATGGAGTGGCCCTGGATGGGTTGCATGATAGAAAGCCTTTTTATGAAAATGAATAGGCATGCGCAGCAGAAGACTTCAGGATTGGTTGTGCAAGTTTCCAGCTGATCTGTCAGAAACACGGATAGGTAATTAATCGGGGGGGGGGGGGCCTTTTTGAG
>NW_017306717.1:1090313-1095695 GCF_000935625.1 Nanorana parkeri | reverse complement strand
CTTTTAAGGATAATAATATATTTGTTCTTATTAAATACATGCAAACTTTTGTATGTGTGGCCCAATATGAAAAATAGTGGACTGGACACCCATTTCTAGTACTGTCTGTGAGCTCCATAGATAGGTGGGCATTGTAGAAAGGTAAACATTAATTCAGTAAAATGGTGCAAAGACTGTAGATATGCTCTAAGGGCAGTAACCAAGATCAACCAATCAAAACTCATCTCTTGCAAATACTCTAACAGCAATAAACTGAAAGTACACTGTTTTATTGAGGAAAACTTACTTAGCACAAGATCTTCACCTTTTGTCAGAAGACCTGGGTTTCAGTTTGTTCAATGGGGCTACAGGTCATTTAAATTTGACTTAGCATATCATCTTTGAGATTTAGTGGTCTTTTCACAATAAAAACCATGTCACCTGATTACATGTACTTCAACAGTGGTGATCAGTTATGTCTGCTCGCAAATACTTATCAAATATGGTTGAACTTATTTTCCTGCAAAACAAACATTTCAGTTTGTGGTTCGTATACATTTTAAAACCTGCATAGATTTCCCTTTGCTTTCGTTGCAGCAGTATTACAGTAAATAGATATTAACAACAGCTATTGGTTTAATATCTCTGAGCCCATTTAAAGTAATATGCTATGGTAAGTTATAAATTATTTTATGTCACTGAAATAAAAGATAAAGGAATACAACTGCTGAGAATTGAACCAGTGGCCCATTATCTTAAATTTGTTGCATTTAGCCACAGGAGCTTTGCTAATCTCTAATAGTGATCAATGTTGCTAAAATGGACTAGCTTTGCAGCATTGTTGGATACATCACTATTTAACTGTGCTGTCAGGTGTGAGTGCATTCATCTGTCTCTTTCTTTATTAGATATGTTTCATAATATCAGCTCCGCTAGACTATTATTATTCATATGGATGGGTCTGAGTTGAGAAGGGAACTGGCCTGCTTATTAAAGTGGGTGTTTTATCATAAGATTGTTAAGCATTATATAACTTTTTTTAAATACATTGGCAATTATGTGCTATAACTGTGAATATAGCCCTGTGTGACAGAGCAATGTCAGCTTTCTACAGGTTAATTGTATTAACGCGGATCTAAAGTCAATTTACCACTTGCCCTTCCCCTTGCTGCTTGCTGTTCAAAAACAGCAATGCAAATGCTGAAACACATACAAGTGAAGTTGGCCTCCTCCACTCTCTAGCACCCTGATCCTTCTCAGATGCTTCTTGACTACAACGGTGGTGAAGTGTGGGATATCATACCCCTCAACCAACTTGGATCCTGCAGGACTGTCTTGGGATTCAAAGAAAAGCCTAGCGTCCTGTGGGCCCCACAATAAATCTGCTGGTGCTGGAACCATCAGCACTGGTACTGTGTCGGCACTGTTGGGTAGAGTGACCTGCCCCTGTCTGTAAGTGTGCCCTGCATTTTTTTTATTTGTAAGTGCACCTTCTGCCCTGCCTTCTTTTCACATTTTTTTTTATAGCTGCCTGAAAGACCCAACAGATTTCTAAGGCAACTAAGGTTGTGTGCTGTGGAATAGTTATTCTTCTGAAAATAGGGGATACATGCTGCAGATTTCTGGAACTCACTTTTTCCAAACCTCCCACTTCCATATAATCCAAAATAGCACTGTTTCTGGTTGCTGTATCTGTGGTATGCTTCAGATTAAGTGTATGTGACTGGTGCTTTGTGAGGGTTGTTATGTGCATTGTATGTAGAGGCTGAAAGTTCATCACTATTTGACTGCAACACTTAAAAATATACCCACGTTTTACCATTCCTGAAACTAACCATGTATATTATATATCGGTTCAGTCCTCTCATTCTTTTGAAACACTCCTGTCACACAAAACTGAATTTCAACATATTATTATTATTGTACAGGATTTATATAGCGCCAACAGTTTGCGCAGCGCTTTAACATATGAGTGCCTCCACTTTTATTTTTTGATATGGCAGTGGTAAAATATGCTCATTATTATTTCATCGCTCTTTTAAACCATACCCAACTAGCTAAACCATTTTTTTCCTACATCATACTGTGTATATTCTCTGCCCCAGTGTTCCTCTTTATCAAGTTCTAATGTGGGGAGGAAGGGGAAGTGACTGGCAGTTAGTGCCGCTGCATCACACATATCTGCTCCCTCCAGCTGTAACCAGAATACATATACATTCAGAGGTAACAGATTATCATTAACATATAATAAGAATAATAGAAAAACAGGGAGTATAGAAAGGGGTATTTTCAGGGCAAATATTCAATACCTGGGACTCTTCTTGAAAATCAGGGACATTCAGCAGTTTAGCCTGTAGAAAAAGGAAAACAAAATAACAGTGATTTCATCTACTCATACAGTATATTTTAAAACGAACAGTTTAGAGGTTCAGTATCACATGATGTTCATAGCGTTCATAGCAATCTATCTTTTCTTATGCAGACGCCATCAGCATCTACTGTAGCAACAAAGGGAGCACTCAGGAGAACATTTCTTTAAACATGGAAACAATTATCCTGCTGCTAAATGAGATAAGTATACTATTGTTCAAAATAACTGCTCTACATTAGATTCATGAGGGGAGAAGATAATATGTTTGTCTCTGAGGTTCTTTGACTTGTACAATCAGGGTGGAAACTGATGTTTATAACTTTTTAGTGCAAATTGCAATTTAAGACTATATGACCAATACTCTAAAAGGATGCTGTAGAAAGCCAGTGCTTAGCGGCTCACAAATCTTATAGTCAAGCAGTGTCTCTATCAGTACCTGCTTAATATAAAAAACAATAATATACACTGCTATTAATACATATAATAATAATATTCAAAAAACCACATAGGACAATAAAGTTAGTACCAACTAAGAACATATTAGGAAGCAATCTAAGAGCCTGCTGTTCATCATGCTAAGCATGAGTTTCAGCCCAACCCCACTCAGCAATGACAAGAAGAGGAGAACTTTCATAGATCACAGGAAAAGATTAAATTGGCTCAGACAATCCAGATGATGCTGAGTCGAACTCCTTCTGCACTTCGGGTCGGCTGAACATGCTGAGCATGTTCGGCCGACCTGAAGCCACCCGATGTACGGCTGATTTCAGCCGATATATGGATGAAATTAGCCGTAACAGCCTGAAGTGAATAGCCGAACAGCGTTCGGCTCACTTCGCTTTAGGTCGGTCATTCACTCGGCTGCCTACGGCAGCTTAGTGAATAGACCCCTATATGCGCACCTCTGTGAGAAATATTTAAGAATCGCAACAGGACTTTGCTCTGAAATGAATTATAGGATGCATTTGTCCATCTATGGCTACTACTATACTTAAATTTTAAAATATATACAGTCATGTGAAAAAGAAAGTACACCCTCTTTAAATTATATGATTTTAAGTATCAAGACATAATAAAAATCATTTGGTCCTTAGCAGGTTATAAAATTAGGAAAATTGAACAACAACACGTGACATATTACACAAGGTCATTATTTATTTTACAAACATAATGCCAAAATGGAGAATCCACATGTAAAAAACTATGTACACTTTATGATTCAGTAGTTTGTAGAACCACCTTTATCCGCAATAACATGAAATAATCATTTTCTGTATGACTTTATCATCCTCTCACATTGTTTTGAAGGAATTGTTGAATTGTTTTACACTGTTGCTTGAGTTCATTGAGGTTTGCGCACATTTGTTTATATGCAACTCTCTTAAGGAACCACCACAGGGGATTAAGACCTGGGCTTTGACTGGGCCATTGCAACACCTTGATTCTTTTCTGTTTAAGCCATTCTGTTGTAGATTTGCTGGTGTGCTTGGGATCATTGTCCTGTTGCATGTCCCAGTTGCGGCCAAACTTTAACTGTAGGACAGATTTGACTCTAGAAAATGTTGGTATACAGAGGAGTTCATGGTCGACTCAATGACTGCAAGGTTTCCAGGTTCTATGGCTGCCAAACAAGCCCAGACGTTCTTGACAGTTGGCATGAGGAGTTTGTGCTGATCTCATGTGTTCGGTTTTCATCCAAACACATGGAGCTGTGCATTGTTGACAAACAGTTCCACTTGTGGTTTGTTCAGACTTTGCAAACCTAAGCTGTGCTGCCATGTTCTTTATAGAGAGAAGACACTTTCTCCTGGCAATCCTTCCAAACAAACCATGCTTGTTCAGTCTTTTTCTAATTGTACTGTCATGAATTTTAAATATTTAACATGCTAACTGAAGCCCTCTAGAGTCTGAGATGTGACTCTTGGGTTTTTTGGCATTTCTTTAAAAATTGCATGGTCAGACCTTGGGGTAAATTTGCTGGGATGTCCACTCCTGAGAAGATTGGCAACTGTCTTGTAGACATATGTGATGTGTTTCGCTCTGAATTGAAATTGTAATTCGGACACATTTTCTGAAATTTGTACATTCGGATGCATTACTAACTAACTTTTGTTGCAGCAATGTGACATTAAACTTGTTAAATATTTTAAGAAAAACAAAAATAGTGTTCGGTCCCCCTTACCATTCATAACAGACCCTGTGGGAGGGTGCTTTTTAATGGGGACAAGGGCCTCTTTCGCCACAACCCTGGCCCGTGGTTGTAGGGGTCTGCGGGCAGGGGGCTTATTTGCATCGGGTACACACTTTAATAAAGGGGGCACCCAGATGTCGCCCCCCTGTGAATGAATAAGGGTTAGTTGTTACCCCTACTCATTCACTAAAGGGTTAAATTAAAAGTAAATACAAAAGCAACACTGTTATAATTACCAATACAGAGAAAGTAGCAGCTCCCTACATCTATAAAATCAACTTCAACTCTGAGTAGACCAAGCTGGAGTGTATGACAGTTTCCTGGCAATCACCTCTTTGAGCACATGTGTGCTTCAGACAGGGCCGTATTAAGAGAATCACGGGCCTGGTCCTGAGGATTTTGGTGGGCCTTTTTATGGAAATCGGGGGGTCAGTGTAAGCTCTCAGGCGGTCAGTGCAGGCTCTCTGGCGGTCAGAGTGGGCTCCAGGTGGTCAGTGCGGGCTCCAGGTGGTCAGTATAAGCTCTCAGGTGGTCAGTGCAGGTTCATGGTGGTCAGCGCGGACTCCAGGTGGTCAGTGAGTGAGATTAGTGGTTGTGGCCACAGCAGATGTGGCTCTCTGCTCAGTCATATCCGAGGGCCACTCACCGGTGCTTCTTGGGGCCCTACTGAGGACCGAACAGCCCTCTGATATGTCTGAATAGAGGGCAGCGGCTGCCTGGTCATGGCCGGCCCAAATTGCCATCGGGCCGGCAGCACGATATGGGTCAGGTCAGGCTGGCTGAGATTCAAGTCAGTTCGGGACGGCCGCTATTCAGGTCAGGTGTATTTGCAGCGGCGGGC
>NW_017306717.1:1086858-1090174 GCF_000935625.1 Nanorana parkeri | reverse complement strand
CCTGGAGCAGGAACTCTACCTGCCTCTATGGTAATCCAGCCCTGGCTTCAGGACTGCTTACAAAATAGAATTCTTGGCCCTTTTAATGCTTTAATGTGATTTACAGCCTGAGTGACCAATATAGAGATTTGAGAGACAGAAGGAGGTCGACCAAGGGTGATTTTATCAGGAAATGTTTAGATTTTAATATATATATACAATTTCCTACATCCCTGGACCTACAAACCATTTTAACATGCAGTTTTCACTAAAGATATCCTCTGCTTGTGCATATGCTCAGTTCGAATTCTTTATGTTTTGAACAGGCTTACTTTTAAATAGAACTTTAGCCAAGCTAAACAAGCAGTGAATGAACAAGTAATTAAAGCATTTTAAAACAATCCCTAACATACCTTTGTAGCTATAAGCACTTTGGAACAATTCATCCTTTGCCGCTAAGTGTGAGGTCATGTGTGCAAAAATCCCGGTCTGAGAATATAGTGATGTTGCATTTCACCTTTAGCAGCCGCTTTTTCCTTAAGGCTACTGTGCCTACCGGTGCTCAGATGCCCCCAGAACCTGAACTATATGCTCTGACCCGCAGACCCGCAGACCCGCAGAGTAAAACAGCATAGGCCAGTGGAAGATGTATGGCTAATTTCAGCGGATGTACGGCTGAAATCGGAGTACTGAGCCGGAGTGAGCAGCCGAACGCTCACTTCACTTCAGCTGGGTTATTCACTCGACTGCCTTCGGCAGCTTTGTGAATAATCCCCTTAGTGACATCTGCTCCTGAAATGCTGCAGGATCAGTGTCACTAAGGTTAATACTGGTTGTTCTTAAGTTTGAAGCAGCCTAATAATAACCAAAAATTAATTAATTACATTATCAAGTAGTAACAGTGAGATTAATTCACAATGACTGCTTGATATAATTAAATAAATAATAAAAGTTTTAAAAAATATTGAAAAGTGTAAAAAAAAAAAGTGTACAAAAATATAATAAAGTGTAAACAATAAAAATAAATGTAACAAAGAGATATTTTATATACATTTGTTACTATCAATAATATGAAAATGTTAGTTTTACGCTGAGAAGTACAGAAACATTTCTAAAATCCTAGGAATGTGAGGTTTTTCCAAATAAAGGACAAATAAATGAATGTATTTATTGTATTTTTTTAGCTGTGCTGTTTTTCTAAAAAAAATACTACAAATCAAAACTGGGGGAAAATTGTTTTCTTTATGTTTTTCCCTCTTTTTTATATTTTATTTGTCCTAAGTGAGGTGTTAGGTACACATATGTGATATAAATATATAGCCCTATCTGTCCTCTAAAAAACAATATATATTATGTGTTGGTATCACGTACCTGGTGGGGAGCCGAGTTGTGGGGAGGCCTCCTTTGCAGCACGAGTTCCACACCCCTGAATGTGGAGACAGGAGGTGGGGAAACTACGGGCAGCACCGGTGCCGGGTGATGCAGGACACTGGGCCTGGGCAGGTCCTCGAAGCCCGTCTTCAGCGATGTAGGAAGCAGGTGCTGATGCGGCAGGAGCGGAGCGGAGTCGGGCAAGCCAGGGTCAGCAACAGTCGGGCGGCAGGGTACAATAGGAGAAGGCAAAGGAGAATCCAGGGACAAGCAGAAGTCGGAGGCAGGCGGCAGTCAGGCAAGGTCAAGGAATCCGGTCGATAACAAGCAACAAGCAAGATACAGGAGATAACACACTGGAGCTGAAAGACCACTCAGCAAAGATCTTGGGAGTTGGGCCAGCTTAAATAGGGTCATTCCCAGACAGAGCCAGTCACTTCCTGTGCGCCATGCGCCGTTTGCGCATGCGCAGTCGCTGCCGCTCGCGCATGCGCAGTAGCTGCCGCTCGCGCATGCGCAGTAGCTGCCGTCTCCGGCAAATGTGGTGAGCAGGCCTATGCGCATGCGCGGTCGGGACTCTGCCGTTAGGCATGGTCTTACAGTTGGTGCACTTTGTAAGAAACTATATACACTGACTGCCAGATTATTATGACCACCCCATCAGTACTTTGTTGGGCCACGAGATGACTTCGTTAGGCCGCCTCGTGACTCCACGAGATGTTGAAAGTTGATGCGAGGAATCTGACACTGCACTGTTGCCCTTCTGTTGTCTTGTACCAGTCCTGCCACTCTCCGTTCTGCCCTAACATTGACTAGTCCCTGACGGCCACAATTTGCACGTTCAGACCCAGATTTTCGGCTGACAGTCCAGTCTTTAAACACTTTAACCACTTCAAGACCAGGTGTTTACTGTAGACCCCCTTCCTGGCCAGGCCATTTTTGAGTGTTCAGCACTGCGGTACTTTGACTGACGTTTATTCCGTCATGCAATGCTGTACTGAAATTATTTTTATACCATTTTTTGGGGACAGATAGAACTTTCTTTTGGTGTTATTTAATCACCACAGGGGTTTTTATTTTTTACTATATTAAGGAAAAATGATTGACATTTTTGGGAAAAAGTTATTTTTTTCATTATGTTAAGAAACAATGATTATTACCCATATTTTTGGTAAAATATAAAAGACGGGGTCACGTCGGGTAAATAGACACCAAACATGTCATGCTTTAAAATTGCGCGCACCCGCGGAATCGCAGAAAACTACCTTACCCAACCATAGGCGACGCTTTAAAAGCGTTTACAGTTCATCAGTTTAGCGTTATCAGTGATTGTTGGCCCTAGAATTATTGCTCTCATTCCAACGTTCACGACGATATGTAACGTGCGGCGTAATGGGCAAAATCATCATTTTTGCACGTATGTGCACCCGACGCCTGTTTACATGCTTGTATATATGGGGGGGACTTTAAAAAAACATGTAATTCTTTTTTATTTGTAACTTTACATTTTTGGGGGGAAACTTACATTTTTTTTCACTTACCTTTATTGCTATCACATAAGAGGGTTAGAAAAACCCCTTATGTGATAGCAAAATATGTGACAGGTCCTCTTTATGGAGACATCAGAGGTCTCCAAGAACCCTAATGTCACCTAGGACCCCCCTGAAGAAGCTGATGAAGCAGAGATCTGCTTCATCAGCTTCTCTCCAGCAGCTGAAGCTGGAGAGTGACACAAGAATGCGGAAGTGATGTGATATACATCAGTTCCGCATTCTGACAGCGGAGAGGGGACTGGAAAGGAGCTCATGTACCGAGCTCCCTCTGATCCCCTGTGACAAAGGCCGTATGCTGGCCCCGGGCTCGCACCGTGCACAGCGAAGCCCGGGACCAGCTTGACAGCGGGAGGGGGGGAGCCGGGGAGGGGCGCACATCACAGGACCTCATACAAGCCCGTGATATATATATA
>NW_017306717.1:1058020-1084777 GCF_000935625.1 Nanorana parkeri | reverse complement strand
GCACTTTGTAAGAAAGTATATTACTGACGTGGAAGAATCACACAGCAAAAATGTCAAAAGTGCGTTAGTCATTTACGAACAGAAACTAAAAACAAGCTCAGTCATTAAGGCAGTGGTTCTCAACCTTTCTAGGGCCGGGACCCCTTGGTAACATTTGCCAAGTTGTGGTGATCCCCAACGGTAAAATTTAGGAATGATGCGGTTGCTGCAGCAACATCTGGCGGGAGAACTGACACTGCTGCGCTAGGAGAGGGCTGAGGAGGACTCTCACCTATTACAGCAGAAATCACACAGCGACCCACAGGTTGAGAACCACTGGTGTACGCCATCAGAATAAAAAAAAAAAAAAACACCCTAGGAATGCATAGCTAGATTCCTATTGGCTATTTCACTTTGCAAAAGCCAATAGCAAACTAGCTATTGCACACACCCTCTGCTGCTGTCAATCAGTAGTGGGGACCTGATGGAGAACTTCAGGTCCCCCTCTGCTGATTAGTAGCAGCAGAGGGCGGGTGCAGTAGCTAGTTTGCTATTGCAAAGTGAAATAGCCAATAGGAATCTAGCTTTGCATTCCTAGGGTGTTTTTTTTTCTGACTTACGGCGGCCTACGGCCCCCAATGTCAGACAAAAAAGGTTTACTCTGCTTGGGAGAAAGTGTTTCTCTCCCAGGCGTCCGGGAGCCGCTATCTAATAGCTGGAGACTCCCGGGCGACCCCTCGCAAATCGTCATTAGACTCCAGAAGGGGTCCCGACCCACCGGTTGAGAACCGCTGCATTAAGGGGTTAAATAGGGCTCCTCCATGGACACAGGCAATTTCCAGCTGGTGTGCGTGGCAGATACATTACTGAGAGGCAAGACTGGAGCCAGCAACACAAGCTGCAAAACATTAAATACGCTGCCTGCCACTAAGGATGACCAATTTTTGTTTCACTTTCTCTCTGTACCTTATCTCTTTCATGGCAGTGTGTTAGCAGCCTGACAGCTTTTAATCCTTAAAGTAAACACAGAGAAGGTGCACAGGAGAGAAAAGTGCTGAAACCCAACTTGAATGATTTCACTGCTTGTCTTGCAAACTTTCAAGATGAATTGCTCTGCAGTTATGCCAATTACAGAGGTCAGTGAGTGGCCTGGCCCCCGTCCTTTTTTAAGGTCTCTGGAAGTGTAACTGCACTTCTGGTGGTTTTGATATTGTCTTTCCTGTTAGATTGATAATAACAGCAAACATCTTCCACGGACACTTTTGTGTGCCATTCATAGTTGCAAGAGGATACCTCACAGTGACCAGCCAACTATTTCGTATTATGCATGTGCCAAATTCACAGCTATACAGAGTTTTTTCCCATTGTGAATACTTGGAGCAATGGAGATTTGGCAGCATATTTATAAAGCTGTGAATGGGACATTCACTAAACATTCACTGCAGGTGAATCTTCACTGCAAGTGTTTTTTTAAATTACACCATGCCCACGAATCCGGCCTGCCAGGCCATTTCATGTGGCCCTCGCAACTCTCTGGCAGCTGTGGCACCCCCTCTTCTCTGCCCCCACCTTGTCTCAGCAGTCAGCAGCAGAGATGAGGACAGAATACTTTGTATATACTGACTAGGGATACACCAATACCGGAAATGGTGATGATACTGGGCATTTTCACGAGTACTCATGAAAATGCCCCTATACTAATCGCTGATACCGGCGCTTTAAATTTTTAAACTGAAGCCAGCACTGTGAACAGGTGCCAGACTTTGCAGGACGGCTGCCGAGGTCCCCAGAAAGGTCTCAGCAGCCTTCCTGTGAATCACAGCCCACCATAAAACCTGCACAGCCACTGAGAGTCCGCACAGCCCACCATAGACCCCACATAGCCCACCATAGACCCCACATAGCCCACCATAGACCCTGCATAGCCTGCCATAGACCCCGCATATCCCACCATAGACCCCGCATAGCCCATCTGAGAATAAGCACAGCCTACCATAGAACCTGAACAGCCCACCATAGACTACGCATAGCCACCTGAGAGTCCGCACTATTACACGAATTGCCATTAGAGCTGATTGCCCCTTTATCAAAGGGGGCACCCAGATTTAGTTAAGCCCCCCTGCCCATAGACCCCCTAGAAGTTTTGGTATGAATTGGGGGGGGGACCCCACGCTTTATTGTTTCTGTGGACTGTCAAAAGTTAAAAAGAAAAATGTCTCTTTTTTTTTTTCTAATGTCACTTTGCAGCAACGAAAATTTGTTTGTAATTGTCTAATGCATCCAAAATTAAATTAAAACTTTGGATTAGTCCGAATCCTAAAATATCTAAAATGAAACTAACCAAATTTTTTGCCGGTTTACATGTCTACTTCACATTAAAATCCTCAGTCACTCCATCACATTAGTGTCCTCATAAAATATTTAATGTCCATATTCTCGTCACAGATTCACTTTAAAGCAATGCTGTTAGTAAGCTAAAATAAAACTGATGTCAGGTATAAAGTGCAGACACATAGAAACATGTACCAGCAGCATCTTTCAAGTGCTACACTTTGCAGTAGTGTTAAAGCTTGCCCTCCCCCTCGCATTTTCCTCACATACTTAGTGGCCAATGGGTCATAGCAGGAAATGCAGAGCTTCACCCATCAGAACAGCATCAGCCATCTTGGCAGAGAATTGGAGGCCGTTGCAGATATGTGGAGACACCCCTAGGCAGTTGCACTTCATACCTTAGCACAGTTTTTCTTCTGTTCATTGACAGTGTTGTTTTAACACTGCAATATTATATAAGTCACAAAGGAATATTGTGTAGCATTTCAAAGCAAGAAGCAGAGCCTTTGTTGCAAAAAGCAATTCTGGCTGCCCACATGTACTGTACATATACAATTATAAGCTGAACATAGAAACAAGGATTTTAAAACATTTAAAAACGCTGGTAAGATTTTTATCTCTTTTACGTGTAACTCTTTAAAAAAAGACTATACTTTCCTTTTAACAACACCTTTAAAATGAATGTAACATTTTATATTCATGGCAAGCCTGCAGAAGGATCGAGCAAAGCTAAATGTGACAAAGAAGTAAGTGTTTCACTTTTCACTTGAAATAGCTCGACATTCTTTACTGTTAATTTATTGTCAATGTGAATCAAGTGTGGATGCCTCTCAGGCTGCCCGTGGCTATTGATTAAGCAAACACTCAGCTACTGTCGTATCAGTGAATACCACCCTACTGAGTGCTCGCTGAGAGAATTTCTGGTAAAAACCACAAATATCCCACTGTAATTTGTATTTAACTTTTCAGCCTGTGCAGCCTTCAGATAGCTCTAATGACATTTAATGTGTTTTTAGTGCACAAGCACCATGGTGGCCTTTACACCTATTTTTTTTTTGCATGTAATTTTTTTTATTTGCGAGCAAAGTAAAGTACAACATACATGTAGTTTTAAATTCACAAGGCACACAACTATACGTTCAGTAAAAGATGAATACATTCTCTAGTGATACCTCCATATACCTTGATATTTGGGGGAAACGTTCCCATAGAAACCGTGTCGCAAAATACTACACGCCAATGGAACATTAGATCAACAATGTTTAGATGTTAACATCAATACGTGCTGTGTATGTAACTATTGGTGTAATAAAGAAAAGTAACCACATTATCTTTAATTCTCGCGGCCAGTGAGCCTAACTGTTGAGTGATGATGAGTGGATGAGAAGTCTCCTGGGGAAGGAGGTGTGATTCGGGGGTTCCCGTTGTGGAACTAATTCTAAGTGGATGGGAGTGTTTGTAAATCATTTTCAAAGGACATCGAGAGCACCTAATGAATTAGCTAGCTTGGCAGTAAGATACCATTTGGAGTGCTGGAACGTAGTTGTTCCAGGGGCAGTTCAGTAGTTAAATATGAAGACCAGGTGTCGAAAAATGTCTTTGTACGTTTCATGTTAAATTTCGTGTCTAGTTTGTCCATCAGCATGAGTCGATGGAGTTGTGGCCGTACCTTAGCCACTCATATGGAGGTAGGGGATAACCAGTCAGTCAGTATTGCTTTTTTTGCGCTTATAATGCATAGATGTTCCCACCTGGACAGTGAGTGAGGTGGGTCGGATAGCTCAGGAACTGGGTAGTGGAATAAACATATATCGGGTGAGAGAGTCCTATCCTTTCCGGAATGTACATTCATGTAGAGGACGACCTCCGCCCAAAGTGCTTGTACCTGGGGGCATGACCACATAAGGTGTGTCATGTCGGGTAGATAAGAGTGACATTTCGGGCAGGACGTCAGCCAATCTGGAGGTCTATGGCTCGTGATGATGTTAAAGCCGTAATACGCCCTATGAATGATCTTAAATTGAATCTCCCTCCAAGATTCACTGACTATAGCTCTTCTCAATTGCATCCAACCGTGCAGGAGAAGGTTATGCGTAGATTCCGGAGACAAATTCAAAAACTCCGCCCATGATAATGAAGATGCCGTGGAGTATAAGTGATGATGTATTGAGGATAAAGGCATCTTCTGGGTTGGGGAAGATAGCAAATGTCTTAGAAGCCTTGGAGTCGTGTCCAGCCGAGTAGGCTGGGGTAGTGAGTAGTGGCATCAGTGGTTAAACCATTTCCGTCAAAAGAAAAAGTTTTCTCACCTCCCTCCATGTGATTATGGTATCTCTTAGGAGTATATTGCGTTTTATATAAGGGGGAAGGCGGGGGAGTGGAGTATGAAGTACCCCTGAAAGAGACCACGGGTAGACTAGTTGTCGTTCCAATTTTGTGTTGGTAAAAAAGGAGGTGTCCAGTAACCAGTCGCGGACATGGCGAAAGATACTGGCCAAGTTGTACAGTCTGATGTTGGGCATATTGGCGCCTAATTGCGATGTTGGGTGTTGCAGTTTGGATAATGCAATCCTGGATCTCTTCCCTTTCCATATGAATTGGGAGAAGGCTCTATGTAGTGCCTGGACGTCCTTATGTTTAATCAGTAAGGGGATTGTCTGCATTGGATATAGGAGGCGAGCAAAACTAATCATACGAATTAAGTGACACCTTCCCAATGTAGAGATGGGAAGATCACGCCAATTTCTAAGCTCGGTGATTATGTTGTTGAAAATGGGGGAATAATTCAAAGTATAAAGATCCGTCGCTAAACGGATTTGTATACCGAAGTAGCGGATGGATTGTTTGTTTACTTGAATCTTGAATCTGTCAGGCCACGCGGACATATCGATTGATTGTACAGTATCTAGGGGGAGCAGTTCACATTTATCCAAATTGATTTTTAGCCCAGAGAAGGACCCAAATAAATGTATATGACTAAGTATGTTTGGAATTTGGGTGGATGGGTTAGAGAGGAATATAAGTATGTCATCTGCGAACAAAGTTAGTTTTGCATCATGAATTTGACGAATTCCTGAGTACAGGTCAGATGATACTAATGATCTGTATAGGGGTTCAATGGCTAGGTTAAATAGGAGTGGGGATAGAGGACATCCCTGGCGTGTACCTTTATGTAAATGTATAGGTGATGATAAGGCAGAAGAAGTGTAGATGTGTGCTGTGGGAGAAGTATAAATGGTAGATATAAAATGCAAAAAGGAACCTTAAAAACCCATACGAGTCATCACCAAATGTAGCCATTCCCAGTTGACATTATCGAAAGCTTTCTCGGCATCCAAGGTCAGAAGGACTAGACAATCTAACCTTTTCTAAAGCAGTAATAACTTTACGCACATTTATAACAGCCGCTCGATCTGACACAAAACCTACTTGGTCAGTAGATATCAATTTCGGAAGTATGGCAGCTAGTCTGTTTGCTAATATTTTGGATAGTAGCTTGGCATCTTGGTTCAATAGTGAAATAGGGCGGTATGACCCAGGAAGGAGTGGGTCCTTGCCAGGTTTGGGTAGCAGCCTAATGTAGGCCTCGTTAAAGGTGGGGGGGTACTGATGTGGTTGAAGAGGGATAGAAGACAGGGGGAAACCTCATCCGAGAGTAGTTTATAGAATTCCGTAGTCAATCCATCTGGGCCCTGCGCCTTGGATCGAGGGGATGTACGGATGACATGTAAAATTTCTGCAGGTGTGATTTCACTATTTAAACCTTCCTGATCCTCAAGAGACAAGGAGGGAAGACATACTGAGTCTAGGAACTTCCTCCCGGCCGGAATGTCACCCGGTTCAGCAGCGTAAAGGGAGGTATAGTAATTGCTGAACAGTTGGCATATGTCATCAGGTTCTGTGCACGTGTGGCCTTTGGGGTCATTTAAGCGAACTATGTGAGAAGTGGGTCATTGGCCATGAGCCAAATTAGCTAATAACCTGCCAGCCTTATTGCCACATTTGAATAGCTCAACATCTGTACGTGACCTGACAATGAGGTCATATTGTTGCAACCAGTGATCACAGGATCGCTTATGTTGAATCCAGTGATCTCTGGTTTGTGGATTGGGAGATTGTTTGTATTTCAGATAAGCATCTCTAGCTACCATACTTGCCTCCACATATTTAGTTTTGGTCAGTTTTTTCCTGGAAGTTATGTAAGCCAGTATCCTGCCCCTGAGGACTGCCTTCACCGCTTCCCAGAAAAGAAAATAATCATTAACATGTTCATTATTATCAGTTTCGTAATCATACCACCAGGACTTCAACAAAGATTGGAAAGTATCGTCAGTAAACAGGTAGGTTGGGAAACGCCAGGTTTTTGGAGACGAGGCCAGTGCCAAACCTTGGAGCGTGATTACCACCGGTGCATGGTCCGAAATCACCATTCTTTCAATGGTAGCCGATCTAACTTTAGGTAAAACATTTGGGGGAAGAGAGAAATAAGTCAATGCGTGACAGTGATCTATGAGCATGGGAGAAGTGGGTATAGTCCCTTTCGATGTGATGAAAGAATATCCAGACATCGGTCAATGCCGTCTTGTGGATCAAAACTTGGAGATGTTTGTCCTGTAGGTTTGTTGGGGAGGGGCGTTCCTAAGTTCCCAGATGGCTAAGTTTCCGATCAGTTCCCTGCAGAGAGCAGTGATTGTCAGTCACCACTCGCAGCAGGGATCCCTCTCCCCTCTCTGTTCCTCCAGCGCTGACTGGAGGGATGGACAGGGGAGGAGGTGGGCACAGCTGGCTCTATAGAGGCAGAGCCAGCTGTCAATCAGGCAGCAGGGTGGATCCTGACAATATTGTCGGGATCCATCCTGGCTGCAGTGCGGCTTTGCACTGTCAGCAATAGCCCGCTATATGCTGAGTTTTGGGTCACAGGAAGACATTAGTATATGCCTTCCTGGACCCTAAAGAGAATTATGGCCAAAAAAAAGGTTGGGCCATAGTTCTCTTTTAAATATTTCTCAGGTTAAATATTTCAGTAGGTTTCAATAACAACCATTCATTGAAGTAGAACTAAAATCTTCAAACCAAAACATTACTGCAGTTAGGCTTTTATTGCAGACCAGGCTACGTATATAAAGGGCCAGTGGTGGTGATGGAGCAACGAAGGAGAACTCTGACATTATGTTGCATTGGTGTGCATACTTGCACATTATGGTAAAACCCCTGAGAACCAGCAGCAGAGCTTAGTTCCACTTTAAGGGATCTTGTAGCTTCTTTATTATTTTTTGTATTTTTTATAACTGAGTAAATCACATCAGTCATGTCTTAGCAGAGCAGAATACCGAATGTCCCTAGCAAAATTAAACATGTATATGCACAAACTCAGTGTTTAAGACCAATTCAGTCCCATCATGATGGTAGGTGGAATCAAATTATTAGATATGAAGCTTTATGAATAAAGAGAATGTATAAGTTGATGTGCATGCTTCCAGTGTGCAGACAAAAAGTTTTTAGCACCACAATGGCAGCAATCTGTAGATTAACACCCTCAGCACGGTTCCCCTTGCAGTTTTAAAAGTAGAAGTGTACAACTGTTCACACTCCTAGTACTTAGACCTGTTATTTCGGACCCCATTAGCGTGGTTCCTGAACAAATATTCACTGTGCCAATCAATTATGGAGATCAGATAAGGTCTGTTTAGAAACCAAATTTGCAACTGCAGCTTTAAAATGAAGTGTGACAACGATTAATGTAAAACATATTTACATTTGTTTGAGACTAATATTAATATATAACTAATAAATATTCATACTTCAAATTACATTTGATATGTTATGATTCTGATCAATAATAGGAGTGTAACAGCGATTTTTGGTTACACTAGAGCATGATCAAGTAATTGCCATTTTACAATGGTTCTCAATACAAACGTTTGCCTATCCTTAAAAACCATACTAACAATAAATGTTTTTTTGACTAGAGAACTGTTGCATGTATTGACTTGGAACCTCCAGCCTGAAAGCTACAGGATTTTGGCAATGCCAAAATTATAATGAGAATTCCCGACGTAAGTTAATTGTCGGTGCCTATGTTACTTCAAAATACTACCACCCGGTTTGTGTGAATCCCTTTAAATGCATGTGATATAACCAGATACTGAATTTGAGAGATACACTATTGAAGTGTTTAATCAATTTTCTCTGTTTGCTTTAGCTGCCAGTCTTCTTTATATAAAATTCCCTTGCATAATTGCTATGTAGAGATGGTGAATCACTCAAATTTTTTTTCTTGCACATGTGTAAAAAACATCTTTAAAGTCAGCCATCAAGGTTGCTTCTCTATAGAGACACTCTATGCACTGTATAGTAATACTGATGGCCAGACTTTGGAATGGTGACAATTTTATCACGGCAATTCTTGCAAGCAAGGTCAATTTGATGCTGACATAGAAAGTGATGTAGTATTATTTTACTGCTTCTCAGTCCTGTGAACTGGGTAATGTTTCAACCTGCAAATCTAGGTGTGTTGGCTCTGGCAGTTCCTACATGATGATCACTAGTGATGGGCCGAACACCTTGTGTTCGGTTCGAATTCGAACTTTAGAAACATGAAAAAAGTTCAAATTCGAACTCAATGCAAGTCTATGGGGCTAGAACTTTGAAAATAAATTATCCCCATTTTGAAGGCTTATATGCAAGTTATTGGCCATAAAAAGGGTATGGGGATTCGGGTACTGCCTGGGGGACTTGTATCAATGAAAAAAAAAACTTTTAAAAAATACAGTTTTTAAAGGAGCAGTGATTTTAACATCACTTCAAGTGAAACCATAACAATTAAAAATTCCTTTAAATATCGTGCCTGGGGGGTCCACTTAAACTTCCTGTAAAGTGGCACATCTGTACAATGTATAGAATCTGTTGCAGCAAAAATGAAATTTGTAAAGAAAAAAATTACATTTAAAAAGAAAAGAAAAAAAAAGCATGTGGTTCCCCCTCCCAAGCAATACCAGACCCTTTAGGTCTGGTAGGAATGTTAGGAAGGACTCCATTTAAAAAAAAAAGGAAACAAAAGCGTGGGGTTCCCCCCAAAAGTCACATCAGACCCTTAAGGTCAGGTAGGAATTTTGGGAGGGACCCCGTGTGAAAAGAAAACCCCCAAAAAAGTGCATGGGGTACCCCCTCAAATTCATACCAGGCCCTTAAGGTCTGGTAGGAATTTTAAGGAGGAACCCCACTCCCAAAAATGGGGAGGGGGGACGTGGGGTCCCCCTAAAATTCCATACCAGGCCCTTGATCCGAGCACAGGCCGGGCAGGAAAGGTGGGGGATGATTAAGTGCCCCCTCCCTGCTATACCAGGCCACATGCCCTCGGCACTGGGAGGGTGCTTTTCCAGGGTTGCCCCTGGAAAAGCACCTTGTCCCCATGCCGATGGGGACAAGGGCCTCTTCCCCACAAGCCCTGCGGTGTTGGTTGTAGGGGTGTGGGCAGAGGGCTTATCCACATCAGGGTACCCCTTTAATAAAGGGGCACCAAGATGCCCCCCCTTGTGAATGAGTAAGGGGTAACAAAGCATTGTTTGCTAATCTTTGATTGTTCTTTAGTTTTTCAGCCAGTCAATTTATTACAGACCCTTAACATATATTACTCCAGAAGGATTATATCTCACATTCACACTCCACTTTTCTTACTAGTTGCACTAAACTCCAGCTTATCATTAATGTTGTCCGCTTCCATTTCACTGGGTGCCATCCATACCTGTGTACTGTACTGCTTTAAATAGTCTCCACATTGGGAATAACACTTGATATTAAAAATTCATCACTCCATCACTCCACTCACTCCACTCAACTCTTAAGCAAACCTCCCCAACATCATTCATCCAGCATCTTAGTTCAGAGTGGTTTCTGGTTACAATATAAACTGACACATCTATCACCCTCTACCTACAGTACATTCCTCTAATAAGTTTCCTTGGAGCCATCAATACCCCTTCCGTTGGGCCAAATCTAAGATAAAATACCTTGGTGTGCTACTCCCCAAGAACCTAGATTGTCCCTGTGCAAAAAAATATTTCCCCGGTGCTCAAACACGTTTAAAGAGATTTTACAACTTGGTCCAACCTCATGCTCACGTACCTTTAGCAGGGTATCTTTTAATAAAATGATCACCTTCCTGCATCTGCACTACATAATGCAATATTTGTCTTTACTCCACAATAATAATGACATTGAGAAACTAATAATAATAATAATAATAATGACATTGAGAAACTTTCTAAGATGATTCAATGTTTCTAAGATGATTCAATGTAAATAAAAGTGCAGGTTAGTAGGCTTATTCTCCAACACCAAACTGCAAATGCAGGACTAAACCTTCTGGACATTAAAATATACAACCAGGCACCCCTACTCTAAATTGTAAAATATTTCATTCACAAGACAATTTTGTACATCGATTTTACAATTGTTTATAATTTGGCTCCCAATTTACAACCCATAGCCATGTTACATATACACAAATAGTTATTCCTGAAAAATACTGTCCTCATACACTAAGTTTGGTCCCTATGGCATAAATTATGCAAACAGCAGCACCTAAACACTCTTTTATTCTTCACCTTACTGTTAATGAGAACTTTAGCCAGGCATTTACTCTGCCACATTCCATAAATGTAACAAACCCTGTCAAACTGTGACTGGCAAAATAACCTTTTCACCATGTTGCCGACACCTAATATTCCAAAAGCAATTTCACAATACTACCCACTCTTGAGGGAAAATATAGACTGCTCTAAACATACTACTGTCATATCCAAGAAGTTACAACATTCCCCCAACTGAATATATGAATTCTGTTAAATGCTTACAAAACTTCATGGACAACATTGACATCTGTGCAATACAGAGAAACTGCTTTCCACTTGTTCCAAGAGCTTACATTCCCCACTAATATGTCATCAGCTTACCTGAGTCACACAGCAACCTCAAAAGTGGCAGAAACTGAGCCGACCTTTTGTGCAATTTCTGGGATTGCCCTCAAATTAATCATTGTTGGATCCAGATAGTCTGATATGCTCAAACACACCTTTTGAACTTCCTCCTCATCCCTATTTTGGCAATATTTAGGATAGTTGAAAGGGATAACTTACAACTAAAAAGGGAGCAGACATTGTCCTAAATGACCAATCCTTTCATAAGTGGGAGGAAGAACCAACATACTAAATTTAATTCTGTCTACTCCTTCCATCCAATGATAATGTTTAGAAAAACTTTTGTTCTTTTTCTAAACAAAATTAACATAAAACTGTTTAAATTAAGCAATACTCACCAAAGCTTTCTTTACTACATAAGAAAGTATAATAAACACCCTTAAACTCCCCACAGGAACACTACTTTATTACTGTTTTGGACTCACCCTTTGGTACCTAGAAAGACTGGTCAATAATGATCTACCTATTTTATTTTATAACTTATTTTAGGCTGTTCTGGAGAGGCCTATGCAGGAGGAAAAGAAAGGAAGTATGCAAGAAGTAAACCGAGCCATCACCATCATAATCACCAAGTCTTATCCACCAAGAGTTAACAAGAAAGCAATATTCTTCATTGTAGGCATGTCTATACAAACTGATGCTGCAAACCTTCTGTTTATCTTTTAAATTTTTAGTGACTCTGTCTCATGAAGTTGCCACTTGCACTTTAACGAGTTAAAGTACAGGGAGGGCATGGACTCACTGGAGCTCCTTTAGTGGATCTATATAAAAAGGGTAATTAATGAGCAATTTATGAGTTATAATAACAATAACACATGTATATTTAGCAGTCTACAGAGTACCCGCTAGTGCCTGATGGAATTCAGTTTAGGTTACGTAACCCAAGGAATAGTCTTTCTTTTTGATTACAGAGCAGACACAAAGCAGAGCTGCTGTATAATTACAATGAACATGTACGTGTGAGAGAAGTAGCTGAACATTTTTATATCAGTGCATACAAAATGACAGGCCATAATTATTATCTCCTAGCAATGGAAAAGTAGAGATGCAGAGGGAACAAACTGAGAAAGAAATTGTTAATGTAAAATAAATGTGCCCATTTACCTTTTTTTCTGTATGAAGTAAAGGCAATATAAAGTAGCAGAGATATTTTTATGCTGAAGTTTTCAGCCTAACTCTTACTCTCAGTAGTGAGACTTGACATTATTAATGTTTGTATGGGAATATGGAATCTGGTGGCATCCTTTATTGTTTGTTATCAATGATATATTAAAAGTTGTTTTCCACTATGCCTATGTATTTATTTTAATTTTCCCTTAAACCTAATTATTAGTGGTAAAGGTGACAGTCTCTTTAGAATTCAGATTGTCTTGCTATCCTAAAATTACAGTTTCCAAGCTCTGAACATGGTAATGTTATCAGTGTGTAAGCCAGGAAAGCCATGGCGTAACATAACAGAGACATAACATTGATTATGCAGGCCCTTTCTGTTGTCATTAGTAGGCATGAATCGTCTAAGAAGCTCTTCCAGGAATACCCACAAAGAATTATTCACTTAACTGTAGAATGCTTGTAAGTGGGGGTTGTTGGGTTTTGCTCCCAGGCAACAGCCAAGATTGCAAACAAGATAGGTAAACTACCAAATTTTTAGGCAGAAGCCAAGTCCATAAAACCAGCAAAGGCTGGGGCAGATGGCACTCAAGCAGAGATGTGAACAGACAGATGTCAACTTTAGTGGTGGAATATCAGTAACAATAAGCTTTAGAAATAGAAAAGTCAGACTGAAGTCAGGATCATAGGAAAATAAAGGATTGTCACTAGCATACCTTGATATAGTAACAATCATATCCTCTATTTACATAAAGCAACAGGCAACAAAATATGATGTTTCAGGACTAGTGATGGGCCGAACACCCCCATGTTCGATTCGTATTCGAACACCTGAACAGCCGAAAAGTGGCTCCAAACGAGTACTGAGCCCTGATTGGGCAAAGTCTTGCACATGACTCGTGGTCAGGTGCAAGTCTTTAACCAATTAGAGCTTCGGAGGGCTCTTTGCAGTATGGGACGTTGCATGGTCGAACAGACCGCAAACATTCCATAAAGTTTGGCGTTCGCCGAACGCCCGAACGGCCGGTGTTTGATTCGAACTCATGTTCGAATCGAACCGGCAGACCATCCCTATTCAGGACATCATAGGATTCCTTTCTCAAGGAAGAGTGACCACTTTGCCATGAGAATGGACTCCTGTGAGGTCCTGAAACATTGCCTTGTGATGCCTGTTGCCTTCTGTGAAAATGGAGAAGGTTATCACTATACCAAGGTGATTGGTGATGATCCTTATTATCCTATGAATGTATGGTGATGCCATCCACCTATTCACTACAGCACCCTACATGAACTGTGTGCAGGCCTGTAAGGTGTGCAACGGATACAATACAACTTCTCTGGAGTCAGAAGCAGACCACTAAGTACAATAAAGGTTTGGCACAAGACTATTAAATGCACGCAATATGCTTAGGCACGGACAGAGCGCATATTTTATATTTAAATGTTAATTATTTAAAAATGGAACCAGTAGGAATAGGCACCACACCCCTAAGTAGAAATATATAAGAACAAAGAAGAAACATGGGGCTTTTAAAGTGTCCAACCCATACAACATATCCATCAGACACACGTAATCTTGTATTAAAAAATACATTTTATTACATTAAAATCAACATGATTTTTAGACTTGGTTACATTCGGAATGGCATCGTCATGATACAATAGCACATTAAAATGAAACTACCTCCTTATGGTACCCACATATGTGTATACAATATACTCATATATCATAAGCTCCTTATTTGTCCTAAAACATATATTTGTTGTGTAATCCACTGTGCGCCCAGTCTTTGATGCGTTTCGCAACTGCATGTGCTTCATCAGGAAGGTTGGAGGTAATCTAAAATATTATATCGCAGATGAATCTCAGTATAATAAACTCCATGACTGACATAATGATAATTACAAATAATAACAATTCAAAACCTACTTCATGCTCACAGAAATGACTGGATCCTTACTCTCAAGGGCTATCTCACAATCACTAAACAGGTGACAGGGTGGGAGGTATCTGGGGATATCAGGACTGGAAAATGAAAACGTTTATAAAAAATTCTAAAAGTAAAAAAAAATGTATGTATATTTTCACAGGAATATACAATGTACTGTATATATTGTTGGAAACTGCTGTTTATACGTATACAGTATACTGATCATAGAGATAGAAACTAGATCCTACAAAATATAACAATGCAAGACATAACCAATATTAAATAATGGCTTCAGGTAATTATACTCAGAGCCTGAGGAGCACCTCCCAAAATGGTTGCTCCCCACTAAAATGAGTTACCATGACTTCAAACAATATCCTAGATAGGGGTCACTGTACTAACTAGTTATCAGTAATTGAAAGAACAGTCAAAATAGCTGGAACTGATCAATTGTACCTGTTGCAGAAAATCCCATCATACTTGTTGTTCAGGATCAGCTGATCAGATTCACTCAGCGAAACAGACAGTTCCGTGATAACTTCCCAAGATGATATCCACAATTATCATTAGTTAACTTCACTCCCCATCTGTGTGCTCCATCTCACAAAAAAATGGTTGAAAGCGATTCATATAATTAATAATGAAATAATGCACTCTTCATGTAGTTGTCAGAAGCTGTTTATAAGGTGGGTAGACCCTTCGTGGTACCTCATGTCACTAATGCTACTCTGTTGATGCATAATCTACAAATCTCTACATCTAATACTATAGCAAAATATAGGAGAGCAGACTTGTAAAAATGTAGAACTCATATTAAAAAAAATACTCTAAAGCCAAACTACAAGTAAAATTAAGAAAAAAGGTCCCCCAGCAGGAGTTGAAAACAAAAAACAGCTATGGCATCCATACTCACTCGTCAGTAGTTCCTTTCTGCCATTAGATGTCATCATTCTTCTGTGTTGAATGAAGCCCAGAGTAATTCAGCCCAGAAAACTAAACACATTAGCTCATCAGCACCTCTCTCTGCATCAGAGCCGTAGCTAGCTCCTTTTGCACCCAAGGCAAGAACAGAAAATTGTGCCCCCCAATAGACTGTGCAGTTTGTGACATCATGTGCCCCACCTCCAAGATAACAATGCACATGCGCAGCACCCTCTGGTGGCCAAATCCAAAACAGCATACATTTTTTATTTTTTGATGAAGATAATGAAGCATTTTTTAGTTTCCGTTCATTTCGTCTAAAACTAATTTTTAGTCTTTGCACATGTGTGCATGAGTGTGTGTGTTGGGGGGTTATTATTATTATTATTATTTTTATTTTTTTACTGTTGGGGGGTTTCAGGGAAATATCAGTGGTCTAAAAAGACCCCTGACATTCCCCTTTTGAAATAGAAAAACAGATGAGGACACGGAGTCCTCTGCCTTCACAGGTGGGGGAGAGCAGTGGGGATCTGAGGAGAAGATGGAGCCTGTGTCGCTCCTCTTCTCCCTGCTGAACCGTGGCTGTGTTGGCCGCCTAGCGCCCCTGTTGCCAATGACGCCCTGTGCTCGCCAGGACAACAGGGGCAAGGGGGCACAGCCAGGCCGGTCCTGAATGCGCCCCCTCTCAGCTGCGCCTGAGGCGAGTGTCTCACTCGCCCCATAGTAGCTACAGTAGCTACAGAAGAAGAAAAGGACCCTGAGCATTATGTGACCAGTATCAAAACATCTGAAAAAGATAAGTATAAACAAATTTAATATAATAAGGTGAGGGGCACTGGGGTGGGAAGAGGCTTGCAAAAACAGGTAGCCTGGAATTCTGCTTTCAGGTACATACAGAACACATGAATAAAAAATAGGTGCTCACTTTTTGTTTAAATGTAAAAATATACTGACAATTGGACATAATTCCCAGTCTACTGTGATAACTGAAAGGCCAAGATACATTTGTCATATGAAAAAGCTGGCTGAAACTTCTCATTCACTTGAATTTCTAGGGTTTTCTGCAGAGGTTTTCTGTAAATGATGCTATTTGTTTGAAAAGTAATACTGTATAGCTTCTTTGAATCAAATAAGAAAGATAAGAAAGGTGTGTTTCTTGGGTTTGGGAGTATCATCTAAGACCTGCGACCTGATGGAACCTTAGAGGATCTGCTTACTTATTTTGTATGGGCCACTGTGTCTGTTGGTCTTTACAACAAAGTTTCTATGACAGTCTAAATAGCTGAGAAGGAAAAAGGCACTGGCAAAAGTCATCTTTGTTAAATAACTATTATAGCACATTATAGGACCTGACTATTTAAAGCAATCTATTGTCTCCAAGCTGTGCCAAGAAAATAACCTTTTCAAAAATGTCTTGGCTAAAAGCTGCATTCATATTATGTGATTCTGTCTTTTTCCAGCCTGTGTTATTTTGCTTTGATTCAATGATGGCATTTTGTTATATATCTAAAAGTGTAGGCAGCAAATATAAAATTACACATACCCACGCTAAAAGGAAGTGCGCAATTACTGTTCTTGCGAAATCCCATTGTGACTGCTTATTGTTTGGAGCCTGGCTGAAAAAAATAACACATAGCACTTAAAAAAAGAAAAGCAGCACTGGAACTGTGATCCATCCAATATTCTTCATCTAATGTACAGAACTCAAATCATTCATAAATGATCATTGACATTTAAAAGTTGGTTAAGTGCTGTCCAACCCTAGAGCCAAGTTCCTTGATGTACTATGTAGCACAACGGCATTTTAAATTGAAGGGCTAATATGGCATAATTACCTCTAATTATCCCACTCAGAAGACATATGGCCTCAGCGCATTGCTGAAATTAAGTTAAAAGTACTTGCTATCCCATTTTTTCCCAGGAGATGATTATTTGAAAAGTATATTATAGAATATTGCAACTGGTTTTGCATGTCAAAAGGAATTGATGTTCTTTTTTAATGGAGCAAAACAAAAAAAGTTTATTATAACCATGCAAACACATATATAAATGTTTACTTTTTATGTTACATTTGGTTTGAAAATTAATATTCCATAGATACGTGTTGTTGAATCACAAAGTGCAGTCCATCCATGATAGATGCTGGTTCAGCAGTTTGTGAAACAAAGTAGTAACATAGTGAAATTTAAACCAACAATGAGCCGTTACTTCAGCGTACAAATGAATTATCACCTGAAGTAAACTGATTTGTAACCTTCAGTGCTGTCACTGCTGTAGTCACAATGAAAACAAGTCCCTCTCACCAAGTTGACAGGTTTGGACACTGATAATGAGACTGTCTTTAGCCTCATTGTAGTGGTTGCAGACAGCTGTTTATAGTGGGTATCAGTGGCAGTAGGCTATTCAGGAATTGGGAAAAGTGGACTGATTTCTGCAAAATTGATCTTGATGTAAATGACTGATTTTGCCTTTGCATACAAAATTGGATTTTCCATGCAGCATTTAGGTCAATTCTTTAAAAAAACAAAACAGTTCTGTGTTTAGGTAAACGTTCACATTATCAGGAAGGTTGTGCCAGAATGCCAGATGGTGTGTCTTGAGCAAGTGAGTATAGGCGTATGTCGATTCATGGCCATTCATAGTGGATGTGCAGCGTTGCCAGCGTTGGCGCAAAACAGCCCAAGCAAAGCAAAGCATTTGTATTGGCCTAGTGCACTGCTGACTTGTCCTCAGCAATACCCATGATCTGTGGCCTGTTATCCTAAATGCCTGCCTGCTACCAACCCAGCTTAATCTTGACCTGCTTATGCTTATCTGCCAGTTGTTGACCTTGACTTTGCCCGTGCCTAAGCCATGTTTTCCTGTCTTTCTCTACCACCAGTCTTCGCTCTGACAGCACATCATTCTGCTGTTCCAGTCATCAGTTATCGGCCTGCTGTCAATCAAGGTGGAGTATACCTTTTTTGAAGGGCATGTCAGGCCCCTGACCCTCATAACCTTTCCATTCTTGGTATGCCTGTTCTTGTCTTGATGAGGCCCACCTATGCGTGCAATTAATTTTACAATATCACTGTCCAATTCCAAGTTATGTAATTGGGTTGATAATGGAACTCAGTTTTAGGGCTAAGTATGAATGCTGGGTCACCTAGGTCATTATCCTTACCAGGCCCTCCAGTGTTTATCTAAACCTGTCAATTGCTAATTTATTAAGGGATTAGCTGAGCTTGGCAAAACCATTACCATGCTATTAAGAATTTACGATCCCGATCATAAAAAGGTATCACTTAAACTGATTAACACCAGGTCCAGAAGAAACTCTAGATACCAACCGGTTTTAGTGTTTCCTTTAAGAACTATAATGATTACAGGTCCAGATTAGCAGATCTCTGTTTTTTGGAATTTGAAGAGCCCTGGCCAACTGAGGACAACTTAAGGTCACCTAAACTAAATGCAAGGTTGCATTTGATTTAATCGGGAGAACAAGTGAATTTCATATTTAATATTAATAGGCTTAAACATCATTATTGTCCAAGTCATCACATCTAATACAGGTCTATTAGATGGTAGGAAGCCAAGGGACACACCACAGCCAGAGCAGAGGGGGAGAGAGGTGAGCAGTCAATAACACAGGTGCTTACTTAAATTTATTTATCTCCTTCCACCAATAGTACATAAGGCTATGTGGGTAAAGTTGGTGAGTTGATGGTGTTCGGCAGCAGAAAGGAGAGAATAAGAGCTTTACCATCTACTGTTAATATTTCGGAGCTTGCCCATGGCTATGGAGTCTTTCCTATTTTGCATGTGACTACTAGCACTAAGCCAATCACAAGGCACCAGCCCTGTTAGATAAGGGATGGTGAGCAAGTCACAGGCTCCCATTTACCCAGAAGTGCCAGGTATTTCACATGGTTCCCAGAGGCCAAACAAAGCTTAATTGTCCACTTATGCCCACGCATTGCATTGTAGGAGGAAGTGGGTAAGGTCATGGGCTTACCCATATGTCATCACATCAGTGACACTTCATTGGGGACTGTCCAGTACTGGGGAAGATCTGAAAAGAACGAGGACTAGGTATGACATGTAACCGGACTAAAGACATTTAAAAAAGGTAAGTATTAAAAAAGTTTAAAAAATGCTGAGGGTAGATCCAGGGTGAAGGGCCGGGTGTCGGAAAAGTGTGTGTTGGGGGGAGGGTGTAGTTGAGCTTTCACTTATGGGCTTCAGATCCAAATAATCAAGTGGTGCTGGGATCTTAATGCTCTGAGTGCACCAAAGTTTTCCAAGGGAACTCACTGGCTCTGGTAGGGTAGCTCCAACAGCATAACAGGTCTCCCTGAGAAGAGTACCTGGAAAAAGCTTAGAGTTTAGACATACAGTATATTGAATGGACGTCAGAAGAAATGGGTGAACATGTCCAAAGAGTCTTTCATTATTTAATCGCAAAGGAAAAGCAGCCAGCGTGTTTTATGGGTCACAACAATCCACCATCATCCGGTCTCAAAACAATAATGTGGGAACTCATAGTACTGTAACCAAAGAAGTCTCTTATTTAGTGTGGTTTGCATTTTCCTTTTGGACTATAGTTGCACAATGGGATCAGCAACTGTTGATTTAACTTTAAAGAAGAATGGTGCAGATCACAGATTGATGAGTCTGCAGGGTAAAAGGAAGAGGTGAGCGTGTCCTGCTGGGGGGCTAATTTGGACAAACGAATCTGGAACATGGAACATGGAGTTAAGATTTAAAACTTACACACAAACATACACTTGTTAATACTTTAGCCTCACTGCAAACATTTTTTAAAAATCTCCAAAGTCCCAACTGAGTTTAGATTCTAAAAATGGGAATAGTCAGAACTCATTAAAATACAATTTTATTGCCATTCAATTGGAAAACATGTTACATTCTACTAAAACAAGATAGTATTTTCCCATGGTTTTAAAATATCGAGAGTCAGTTGTTTTCATCAAAGCCCCAGGGACCAGTTGGGTCTTCAAGCAGTTAAAGCTACGCAAAGTTTTCATTTCACATGCAACAGAGATCCTGAGATAACTCATAGCGATAAGAATGAAGAGATGAAGAGATGTCAATAGCCCTTCTGGATTAAAATCTTACTTGCTTTACAAGCTTCATGATAAAATCTGCCAAGGAAGGAAGCCACGTAGCTTATATTTTATCAGGGCGAAGTTCGTTAGCTCAAGGTTTGAGAAAGGGACTCAGACTCTCCTCATCTGTCGGAGCAGAAAAGAAGACCTAAGGTTCAGTTTTCACAATCTTGTAATTACAAGGTAGGAAATGATAACACCATTCAAATCTAATGTTTCAGAGTTTTTGAAAATTTGAATCACTTCCATCACACAGCTTGGATCTCATCACTAAGGGCTCATTCACATGGGCATGCACATCCATACGGCGTGCACATCTTTGCAAATACCTGCTCCCGGGAGGGGCAGGTGCTGTATGTAAATGTGTGCAGCCGCCTGTAACTTCCTATGGGAGGATATGGCTACATGCTGACCTGAACCTGCACATCTGTGCAGATCCAGGTTCCCAAACTTGGACATACACTGTGTCCACATGCATAGGGTCCACATGTGCAACAAATATCAATCAAAATTTCTCTTGATTTTAAAATTAGATTTTTGAAATGAGCAGTGTCCAGAACGTAAACCATATTCACAGTTAGAATTTCATTTGTTTCAGAAAATGTTTCCTTCCTGCTCTTTCATTTTTTCTTTTGTCGATCATCAAATTGACCCTATTAACTGTTAAAAATCAAATGAACAATCCAAAATATATATTTAAGAATCAAATTCTAACCGAGTGTACCTTACTTAGGTTGTTTTACAGTTGATTGCTTAAAAAACATAGCAATTTTTGCTTTTGGTGTTGTATTAGTTTTCAGATTAATACCTTCTTTATTATATAAGACATCTCTATGAGTCTACAAAATAAATGCAATAAATATTGCAATTATATAAATATTTGTTTTATGTTATGAGCATTTATGAAAAAACTTTGACTTTGCAAACTGAAGTTTCTCAATAATTATATCTCAATTTATGATAATTTTATTAATTTTTGGTTATTTATTTATTACAGGTATTTATATAGCGCTGACAATTTACACAGCGTCAGTCCCTGCCCCCAAGGAGCTTACAATCTTAGGTCCCTATCTCACACACACATACATACAGTGCCAATTTAGACAGGAGCCAATTAACCTACCAGCATTTGCAGTGTTGGTGGAAACTGGAGTACCCAGAGGAAACCCATGCAAGCACCATGAGAACATACAAACTCCATGCAGATAGTGTCCTGAACGGGATTTTAGAATTTTGATGCATTTGTATCAAATATAATAATGCACCATGCACCCCAATAACCACCAAAAGGCACCTCATACCACTAAATCGTCAGTTTTGGGTAACTGGTTTGACAGATCTGACAAATAAGGTCAAGAATTATATTCCAAGAGATGTTTAGTGTTAGGCAGTTAGGTTAGTATTAGAGTGATGGAACATTTTTGTTTTCCATTTTGGATAGTGTATGGGAGGATTGGTACCCCTGTTCTGTATTCTTTGCTAAGTCAAATGAGAGTGCCAAATCAGGTAGTAGGAGTCCAAAGTTTTTAATTAAATGTCTGATGACAACCAGAATATAAATACTGCCAGCACATATTGGGGGCCAACAACATTTCCCTTTGTCTCCCCTGAAACATGTTGGCTATATTTATATTCTGGTTGTCATGAGACGTTTAATTTAAGACTTTGGACTCCTATTACCTGATTTGGTGCTCTCATTTGACTTAACTACATGAAGATTTCTCAATTCCCTTTAAGCAAGGAAGAGCAGCCAACTGGCGTTTAATAAGGATTGTGCTGAATCAGTTGAGAATTTATGTCCAACACCTCCCACTTACCGTTTGGAGGTCTTTATTGCTGCCTGTGTACCCCCTAGAAAGATTTTCCTTCTCATTTTGCCCAGATGACCATTGTCTCTAGAAATGACTGAAAGATAAATCCAAAAATTTTGAGTTGTCAGAACCAGAACAAGAATACCAGAACAAGAATAAAATGAACGTCTTCCAATGAGGACACTTTTTCAGGTGAAAACTGTCTATGTGAGAATTTTTCCTTACATTAGAGATTTCCATAGAATGGGGTGAAGGAAAATCTCCCCAATGGGACATCAACAGTAATAAAATACAGGGGTTTAACCATTCCTACTCGATCCATAATGAAAAAAACTTTTGTTTTAGATATATATATATGGTTAGTGTTTGGGGATTATTATCAGTTTTCAGGATAAGTGTTAAGCTTACAGCAAGGTGGCGTGTTAGACCCCATTGTTGGGTTACGTTTTTCGGCTTGCAAGGGCATGGTTTAAGTGTAAGGGTCCGGTTAACCATTAGGAGTAGGTTAAAGGTCAGAGGTCAGGTATGTTTGGATGTACTAATTACTTTTTACTGTTTTTTTGTCATAAAAAAAAAACAATCTTGTGTATATGGACATTTGCTTGTCCTTCAATTTAGGGCTTCTCAAGGAAGGAAGGAGTTTGAAAGTAGTGTCTATAATTTGATCTCATAGAGGATGTGTTAACTTGCATTTAAGTCATTGCACTGCGTTGTTTTAAAATCAGCATATTCTACTATTTGAGGCTTTGGTTCATCTGGTGCTAAAATCATAGTGGGAATAAAACTGTTCCCAATAAAGATAGTAAATACTTACCTCTCCTGCTGCCCATGCCACCAGAAGACTACTCCGAAATACTTCTAGAAGTGTCCGATTCCTGGTTGCCAGGTTCCCCCCACCAACCCTTACATCGCTACAGGAAACAGTAGTGATGTAAGGATGGGCAGGAGGAACCACTAAGGGCAACAAGGGCCTATTTACACCTGATGCATTTAGCCCATGTGTGTTATGTTGGGTGTTGATGGCTTCAAGACCAGAATTTTTTTTTCATTTTCCCCACACATGTACAATTGGAATTTGTGCCTAGAAAATGACTTTGAACCCCCCAAAATATTTATAAAATATTTGAAAGCAGAGGACCTGCAGAATTAATAAAGGCATTTGCAATTTTTTATGTTGCACGATATTTGAACTAATGTTAAACAAATTGATATTTTTAGGAAACGTACACTATATATACACCAATCAGTGATAACATTATGACCACCTGCTAAAATGTTGCTGACAAAACAGCACTGACCCATAGAGGCATGGACTTCACTAGATCTCTTCAGGTATGCTGTGATATCTGGTACCAGGCTGTCAATAGCAGACCCTCTATGTCCTGTAAGCTGTGAGGTGGGGCTTCTATGGATTGGACTCAATTGGATTGAGAACTGGAGAATTTGGAGGCCAAGACAACACCTTGAATTTGTTGATGTGTTCCTCAAACCATTCTTGAACCATTTTACATTTACCCTGCTGAAAGAGGACACTGCTAAAAGGGAATACCATTTCCATGAAGGGATGTACTCGGTCAGCAACAATCTTTAGGTAAGTGGTGCATGGCAAAGTAACATCCACATGAATGGCAGGACCCAAGGTTTCCTCCCCTGGCATGTCTTCTTCTCATAGTACATCCTGGTGCCATCTCTTCCCCAGTTAGGTAACACTCACGTGCCCGGCCATCCACATGATTTAAAAGAAAACATGACTCTTTGGTTAGTGAACTCCAATATGGCACATAATAGTCTTGTATTGCTACATTACTTTCCTTACAATAACATTTGACTGAACAACAATGAGACAGATGCAGTAATTCTTGATGTCTTTACAGGATAACAAGATGTCGAATCTCACCGATGAAATGGATCCGGTCATGTTTTACAACCATAATCATTTGTTCACCATTCTGATTTTAGTTTTCACAACTCTTGTGGGTGTCCCCGGCAATGCTCTAGTGCTTTGGGTTACCGGAGTGAAGATGAAGTGGACCATGACTACCATTTGGTTTTGTAATCTTGCTCTGGCTCATATTGTCTGTGGCTTTAGTATTCCATTCATTGTAGCACAGTAGTTCTACCCAGACTGGCTGTATGGACCCGTCCTCTGCAAGATTCTGCCCTTCATTGTCCCCCTTAACATGTAAGTCAGTGTATTCACCCTGGTGACTATCAGTATTGACCGCTACATTCTGGTTGTAATACCCATTTGGCCCCGAAATCACAGAACAGTAAAAATAGCATGGCTGACATGCTTGGCTATTTGGATGTTGTCCTTCATGTGTGTATACCTAATGTCATGTATCGAACATTCTACACTTTTGAGAACAAAACTTGTTGCCTGCCAGAAGAGCACAACGCAGAGGCCACCACTTACACACGTATGGTTTTTGGTTTCCTACCTCCATTCTTAATTATTTGTGCCTGTTATATTTCTGTTGGTTTTAAATTACAGAATAGCAGATTTGTGGAAACTGGTAAAAAAAATCACCAAGGTGGCCTTAGTCATTATAGTTGCATTTTTCATCACGTGGGCCCCCTACCACATAATGCGTGCAGTATTGCAATTCACTGAACATGATGCCCTGGACCTTCTTTCATAGGCCTTGGCCAAATTTAATAGTACAATACTCTACATTTTAATGGGGAAAGAAATAAAGAATGACGTAAGACAGTCTATTGTTGGGCTCATGCAAAATACGTTGAGGGAAAATATATCGAAAACACCACCTCGCAGCAAAGATCAGCGTATAATGGCAGAGAGTGCACCTCTACAGTGAAGAGCTCAGTGTGAAATGGCTATTCATGCCAAAGAAGTACAGACAATTAAAAGAAGAGCTCTGCTCGAATGTACTACATAATTCTGCAGACTTTGTGAAGTCTGTACGGGATATGGACAGATATCTTGAATACGTTAGATGTCATCAGATCCTACTACTGTTTGTCCAATTTGGCCAATGGATTTTATCAGCATCTGCATAGGGTCCAGGTTGTCTGCTAAACCAAACTGTCACAGTACATGCTTATGAGTCTTCAGGGAAATTTTTCTCCAGTATCTGGTCTTTTCCTCACCCTACCAAGATAGGAAAGCCTAATCTCCATTGCTCAAGGAGCTGGAAAAGAGAGCAACTTCTTCTGCTACTGCACTTAACTAAAGGTACCTACAGTCATCAAATCAGCCTGTTTGGTCAGCTATAGTCAAACAGGAAGAGATTACAGGTGTGCAGGCCCTCCTGGAATTTGACAAACCTCCCCCTGCATTGCCTTCTTGGGTAAATAATTAATTGATCAGATTAGGCTTTCCTGGTTGATTGCTTCCTCCATAGGCTGTAAATATATTTCTACAAACATACATGTACAAGCGGTGAAACACGTTTAAAGTATATGTAAAGCCAAAAGATATAGGCTTGAGCAAGTGTGGAGCAGTGATAATTTCCTTCTTGTTGTCATAGGACCTGGAGGTGAGGGGAAATCTTACATTGGAAAAACATGTTCTGGTAACAGCTAAGGAGTAAATATCCTCTCACACTGGAGGGATCTCTTCTTACTTCTTGCTTTGTCTCTGAGACAAGAAGTGAAGGGAAATCTCCCCAATGAGACATGGACAACAAAATAGAAATCTTGACAGAGGGTCAACCCTTCCCTATATGCAGCAAGTGGTCTATGACTGTATAGTCTTAAAAAAAATCTCTGTGCAATTTAACAATGAACCGTTATTGTGGGTGCAAGTCTAGCTGGAGCAATTGACACATCCATGCTTCTGTTTACCATTATCCTTGGTGATTTCCCCACTGCAAGTGTTAAGTGCTTGTTTTGGTTCAGGGGTAGCCCCAAGGAAATTGGTAATCAGAAGCATGGATGTGCCAATTGCTCCAGCTAGAATTGTCCACAAATTAGTTTTTATTTTTTTATAAAAAAATAACTATATTAATTTCCTTTAAAACAATTTATATAATAATCTAAGCAGTAGTAGAGCACTGTACCATGATAGCCATCAAGTAGTGCACAAAGTTTGGCATCTAAGTGATTCTTTTTATTGAAAGCTTTTGGGGTCCCTTAGATTCCTTTGTCAGGAAATGTCAAATGTATAAAGTCTGATGAAGGTATCTAAGGAATCCCAAAAGTTGGCATCTTTAATAAGTTAAGTAAGGCTATAATAATCTTAAAAACACACTAGTTATCTGTAGGCATGGCCAACCTTCTATTTATACCAGTGGTTCTCAACCTTTGTAGGGCCGGGACCCCTTGGTAACATTTGCCAAGATGTGGTGACCCCCAATGGTAAAATTTAGGGGTGCATCAATACTAGTATCTGAGGTGGCTAGTGGCACTCACCTCCTCTCACTCCTGCCCAATTCCCTCTCTCAGATCCCCTCCATCCGCCGCTGCTGCAGCACCATCTAGGAGAACTGACACTGCTGCACTAGGAGGAGGCTAAAGGAGTCTCTTACCTAGCACAGCACATGGCGACCCCCTCAACTGTGGCTTGCGACCCACTTTTGGGTCGCGACCCACAGGTTGAGAACCACTGATTTAAATTAATTGGTCAATA
>NW_017306717.1:1038444-1057147 GCF_000935625.1 Nanorana parkeri | reverse complement strand
CAATATACAAAAATATATATAAATAAATATATATACAGATCCTCTTAAACAATATATGCAACACTTTCATTATCTACATTTATATGTAATATATGCAGCTGACCAGTACTTAGAGGTGGTGTCTGCTTTAGTTTTCTTTCATAAAGCGGAAGCCTAGAAGTGTGAGCTGTGTCTAAGCCACAAGGATGCTGTAGACACCACTATTCTTCCAGCATCTGGTGGGTCTGAGACTCTGCTGTAAGGACCCGGGAGTGACATTTCTTCCACACAACCTCTTTGTTGACCACTGAGGGCTGTCAGATCTCTTGCACTGGCTTCGGTCATGCAGCTCCACTCCTGTATGCTTGTAAGTGACATTTACCATGGATTTATTAAAGTGTTTTTGCTTGTAATGCGTGAGGGTCACCTTGTGCCCTATTATCTCTCTTTTTTTATTCTCTTTATTGACAAAAAGAGGTTAGAACATCTCATCCCAGCTGTTGGCTCATTAAACGTTAGAATTTGAAGAGCCATTGGCCCTGTGAATCTCTGTGAATGTTCATTCCATGCGAATAGATGCACAAAAAGAAACATTCTTGCATATTTTCTTTATGAGTCGTATGTATTCTCAAATGTCACCTTGTAATGCCACATTATGGCCACTAGATGGAGCTTAGGAGCATGGGAAATAAATACTCTTTCCTGTGCTTCTCAGCTACATCTAGTGGCCATAATAGAAATATAAACTTCTTTCCTATGCTCCTCAGCTCCATCTAGTAACCATAATAGAAAAAAATACTCCTTTCCTGTGCTCCTCAGCTCCATCTAGTGACCATAATAGAAATATAAACTTATTTCCTTTGCTCCTCAGCTCCATCTAGTGGCCATAATGGAAAACAATACTTCTTTTCTATCCTCCTCAGCTTCATCTAGTGGCCATAATGCAGTATTTTCTAAATTACATTCAAAAATACATTTGACTTAAAAAAATATACAACAATGTTCATTTTGTGGCTCCATTTGCACAGAACAAACATTCACAATGATTCACAGGGCCAATGGCTCTGCTAATTGTTTAATAATACAACCTCAATTCCCCCAAAAAGTTGGGGCACTGGGTTTATGAGATTTGCAAATCATTGCATTCTGTTTTTATGTAGATTTTACACAGCATCCTGACTCTTTTGGAACTGGGGTTGGACACCTCTTAATGTTGCCATACATTTTCAGATGTTCCAATGAAATGATAATTTGTGGGACATCTGCCCATGCTGTGGAATCTATCCCTTCAGCAGAAATCACAAGGCATTCGGAAACTCACGAATAGCATTCAGGGGATCCCGAATGCTATGTAGCATTTGACAGCTGAGAATGTCAAATGGGCGGAGCGAGCCGTGACATCACGGCTAGCTCCATCCATCTGTTTACATTCGAGCAGGAATAGCATTTTGCGGCGAGTTTTCGTCAGGTTCGGACGGTCGTCGTGCAGGGGGACTTTTTCTGTTTCGGCAAGTCGGCGGGCGTTGTGCATCATGATTGACGCTGGATTACATCGATGGAGCAATTTTTTAAATTAAAGGAATAGTCAAAAATTGTCTGTTTTTTTTTCAATTAAAGTATTTTATCAAAAGTCTGGACTTTTTAATAACTATTTGATTTAACCTTTTAGTGAATGGGTAGGGGTAAAAGTACCCCTTTCTCATTACAAGGGGGGCGGCATCTGGGTGCCCCCTTAATTAAATGATTAAATGAGGAAGAGGCCCTTGTCCCCATCGGCATGGGGACACCCTCCCAATGCCAAGGGCAAGTGGCCTGGTAAGGCGCAGGGAGGGGGGAGGTGTTTGACCGCCCCCCCTTTCCTGTCCTGCCGGGTCAGTGCTCGGATCAAGGGTCTGGTAGGAATGTTAGGGGGACCCCACGTTTTTCTCCCCATATTTTGGGACTGGGGTTCCCCCTTTAAATTCTTACCAGACCTAAAGGGTCTGGTATGAATTTTGGGGGGCACGCCACACACTTTTTTTTGTTTTAACTTGGAGGAGGGTCTCTCCTAACTTTCCTACCAGACCTATAGGGTCTGGTATGAATTGGGGGGGGGGGAACCTCATGCTTTCTTTTCCCTCTTCTGCAGACTGTAAAAAAATAAATTCTAATGTCACTTTGCTGCAACGAAATTTCGTCCAGTAAACGAAATTTCATGCAGACTACCGCTAACGAATTTCGGAATCGGAAATTCGGATTCGTTTGCATTCGTTATTTCTGTAATTCGGATACATCCAAATTTCCGAAATGTCTACTTTTTAAGCTATTCTAATTTGCTAAGCATAACATAGGACTAATCTACTAATAAATACACAGATTTTGGAAAATCAGCAGAGGAACGGACCTGAAAGAAAACTTTCCCTCTCAGGTCTGCTCCTCTGGGAGTGACAGAAGGCAGTGGGCAGAGCAATAGCCAGCCTGCTATTGGCTATTGCAATTTAAAATAGCCAATAACAGAGTAGACATGTGCACTGGCAAAAAATGTGTTTAGTTTCGTTTTGATTTGGATTTTGCGTTATTTCGTTTTTCGGGATTCGGGTCCAAAAGTCAATTCGTTTCGGGATTCGGACGAAATTCGTTAGCGGTAGTCTGTACAAATATTCGTTTTTGTTGCCGCAAAGCGACATAAAAAATAAAATTCCCTCTCTAATTTCACTGTTGCAACAAAACTTCGGCCACAAACCAAAATTCGTGCAGACTACTGCTAAAGAATTTCATCTGAAGTTGTATTTTCGGAAATTCGGATTCGTTTTCATTCATCATCTCTGTTATTCGGAAATTTGGATACATCCGAATCTCTGAATAACGAAAATTCGTCCGAAAAACTATATTTTCCAAAACAAATTGCACATGTCTAATAACAGAATGGCTATTGCTCCTGCAGAGGAGCGGACCTGAGAAAGTTCTCTCTCAAGTCTGCTCCTCTGTGACTGACATCAGGCAGTGGGCGGAGCATTAGCCAGCCTGCTATTGGCTATTTAAATTTTAAAAAGCCAATAGCAGGCTCTGTTTATTTCTTCCCACTGCCCGATGTAAACCCGATGTAAACATTGCATTGAGGAGGGTTTTTTTTCAATTGTCGGAATGTTTTTGTGGGACATTTGTTAAATTTATTTTAACAAAAAGGAATTTTATTTAACTCTTTAGTGAATGAGTAGGGGTACAAGGGGTATGAAAGAGGGTACCCAGATGCAGATGAGCCCCCCTCCTAACAGACCCCCACATCCACCGGGTCAGGGTTGTGGGGAAGTGGCCCTTGTCCCCATTGGCCGTTTTGGAACAAGGTGCTTTTCCAGGGATCCCCCCTGGAAAAGCACACTCCCAATGGTGGATGGCCTGGTATGGTGGAGGGGGGCTGCTCGCTCCCCCCCTTTCCTGCCGTGGCAGGCTGCTGCCCGGATTAATGGCCTGGTATGAGATTTTAGGGGGGGGACCCCATTTTTTTAAAACTTTTTTTGGTGTTGGGGTTCCCCCTTAAAATTACTACCAGACCTAAAGTAAATGACAGCTCTCCCGCTTGTTGAGTTTATTTTCCGAAGGAAATTTAAATATTTCTGAATTTTGTTATGAAACATTCGGATTAGTTCAGATTCGTTATTTCTGTCATTAGGAAATTTGGATGCATCCGAATGTCCAAATTTACAGAAATTCCTACGAATTTCAATTTGGAACGAAATGAATTGCACATGTATAATAACAAGGTTATACTCACCTGAATCTCTGAGCTGGCAAACTGTCACAGCACTTTCTTCTGCCTGTCTCCTCCTACATTGCACAATTGGAATCTTCCCCAGCGTCCTCATGTCTATACACAGTTCATACAACATGATGATTTATGGGACCTCAGATTGCTGCAATGGAGGGGAAGAGAGGCTGGAAGGACTGGTCTAAGAACAGCTTTAAATAAAGGAGGAAGGAAGTTGGTAAATTATGTTTACGTAAAGTCAGTCACTGACAGACCTTCTCTGAAACTCTGATAGGGAGCTTGTTTTGACACCAGTGCAGAGAGGTGCTGATAGGTGGGCTGAGGAAGTGTGAGACCTCCATATATTGCTGCTTCTAAACTTTGCTGATTGTTTGGCGGCTACCAACACATAAGTGGCCAATGTAAAGTGGGGTCTAGTGAGGGATGGGGGTATGAGATGTAGAAGTGCAATCTGAGGAAGGAAGGTGGCACCTGAGTAGGGTGTGCAAAATCTGCAACTGAGGCCAACATAGGGAAGAAGGGTTAATACCCCTAACAACTTTTTTGCCATCTGTGTCCCACTTGCAGGATTTACCACTACTTCCTGCCTGATTACCACAACAGGAAGTGAAAGGAAATTCCTTCATAGAGAAGCTGCTTTAACTCTCCTGGCCCAACCATGCTTCATATTTACACCAAGTTTACCTGGCTTCTGACCAGAATTGCATCATTCATCCATCAGTGCTTTTATCAATCAGATCTCCAAGACCCTCATGTCACTTTGTACCCTTGTGCCAACTGGTAACTATATCAGGGGCCTTGGGATGGAGGTTTAAGAGAGGCCATCCTCCTTTCATTAAGCTCCTTGACCAGGTACATGACACCCATATTGCTTTGCAAGCCATGTTATGCTCCTCAAGCCACCAATTTCAACCAACCAATTAGTGAAAGATGTGGCAAATGAAAGGCTTTAAATATGTAGTGAAATATAGAGATCAGTGACATTTATTTATTTATTATTGGTATTTATATAGCGCCGACAATTTACGCAGTGCTTTACACAGTGCACATTCACATCAGTCCCTGCCCTCAAGGAGGTTACAATCTAAGGTCCCTATCTCACATGCATACATACATATGAGGGCCAATTTAGACAGGAACCAATTAACCTACCAGCATGTCTTTGGAGTGTGGGAGGAAACTGGTGTACCCGGAGGAAATCCATGCAAGCACAGGGAGAACATGCAAACTCCCTGTATATACGACCTGGCCGGGATTCGAACCAGGGACCCCCAGTGCTACAAGGGATAAGTGACATGGTTTGATAGTAACATGCCTGCAGGGGATTAAAGTGTGCCGACTTGGCAAAATGTAGGCAAAAAATTGCAAGCCTGACAATACATGTGCAACAAATGAGAAATCATGACATATGCAGCATCTAACCTCCAGGAGCTATTTAAAGCTAATTGCACCCTTACAAAACCACCAGATAACACCTTAGTGTTGCCATCCCCATTGACTACAATGCATTTTGTCAGACAGGTCAACATTTTCTCTGAACTTTCAGTGAAACAAAAACTCGAATTTTTCTCTTCTCTACTCAGGAGTTCTAAATAATACATCAGTCTGTGTAGATCTGTCGCTGTGCAGTAACGGCCAGACCAGTTGGGCACCACAGTGTGGTGCAATTTAAGCACTTTTCTCTAGTTACCTTATTTGCACCACAGTAAATAAGTTGATTTTCAACAAAAGGTCTATTTAAACTTGTGAGAGGTCTGCACATATTGTCTTCTCTTTCAGCTCTCTTTCACGTGTCCTGAGCATTCCTGGAGCTCCCAAATCATATGGGCAAATAGAATCTTCAGCTCCATGTTACAGTTCTAGCACGCTCTCACTTCTACAGGTGAGTAGTAGACATGCATTACATTGTGGGATGCTAGGGGCCATGCCAGACCTTTAACATTATCATTACCATTTTTATCCCAAAATACTAAGACTAATAGGGTTGATCTACCAAAGGAATAGAATGTTCAGTTAGCCCGGTTCAGCTCGGTTCCCTTCAATCATCCAATCATAAACAAGGAAAAAAATCCTACATTGTATATTCTCTTGCACATGACTGGGTATTTCATGTGAAAACAGCTTTACTATGTGAGGAGAACATTCTCCTCCTTCAGGAAAATAACCCAGCTGAATTAATCAAAAAACATTTGAAGAATAAATTCATGAACTAATAATTCTGTATCTTAAACATCCTCCCAGCTTCTTTTTCTATCGTGCCAGAATCTATTCTGTAAACATTAGAGTATTTTGTGGGCGAGAATGGAATAAAACAATGAATAAATCAAGGCTAATTAAAACCACTTTCGGATCTCTTAAAAACAATAGTCACAAAAGATAAAAGCATAGCTGTTTGTTTTAATAGTTATATAACCAATCAATTCCATTCCCCAACAGCAACTGTATAAACACATACCCTTTAGCAACTGCTTTGTACAGCCACCTGCACTCTGATCTAAACTAAACCTATACAAATGTTCCCATGAGAAGCTTTCTCTTTTCTTAGAATAGATTAGCACATATTACCAGCCAGACTGTATCAGTACAGACAGTGCAGCATTCTTTGTATTAAAGATGTGATGGTTATCATCTGGGAAATGTTTTATTTGTATTATTCTTCTACAAAAGTTAGTGTCTATGATGAAGAAAAACATAAAAACAATCCCTCTCTATAAAGTGCTTATGGTGTTTCCTATGAATTATATTGTATAAATGGCTTACTGTGACCTGTCAGTGTAGCTCCATCCTAAAGAAGATGTGCACTTTAACTTGATGACATGTATTTTGTGGGTGTCATAAATTGCCATTTATTTATTTATATCCTTTGTTGCATCTAAGATCTCAGGTGATCTCCTTCATCCTAGCCACTTCCTGTCTACATACACTCACTCTTGTGGTCACACCTTCATGGCAGAATTACCAGGTGTTATTTTAATGAAAGCTACAGATAAAGGATGAAAACCACTTTTAAAATTACATTAAAGTAGAACTAAATCCAACACTTTTTTTATTGTTTTTTATAGAGTAAGGGAGGGTTATAAGTAACCATTGTCAGCTTTTTTTTGCCTCCTGTGTACCATTTACCTCCTGGCCATTAACCACAACAGACAGTGAAAGGAAGTCCCTCCCATGTGAGTAAAATCGCTGGTGGTCAGCAGGGTCACCAGAACTAGTGTCCTCATTGGAGGACTTCCCATCTATTCCTGTTCTGACGACAGCCTAAAATTTGGGATTGTCTTCCACCTTCACTTTTAGTGATAACAATCACCAGGACAAATAAAGGGGGTTATTCTCCCTAATGGAGACATAGGCAGCAATAACAACCTGACAGGTGTTCTAAAGCTTAATTACACTTTAATAAATTAAAGAATATATGGGGTTTCAGTGATGAGGTTTAGGTCTACTTTTAGCTGTACACACATCATGAGGTGTCCCAACAGTTCCCGTCCTGGTGATGGAGTCCATTATGATAGGGACACCCTGTAATTATTTTGTTTTGGAAACAAAGACTATACATGGTAAATACCATAGATATAAACCACAAGTTTGAAAGTTATTAATGTAAAACATGTAATAAAATTGACCTAAAACAATTATATAATCCCTTAAGAGTTTGTTCTCTGTATGGCCACTGATCTCCACTGTGAACCCTAACATCTTGATCATTTCTATCAAGGGTATTTTAGCCTAAATATTCCTATTATTAATCATATTGTTAAAGGAGAACTATGAGGTGAGTGCTTTTCACTCACCTCATAGTTCTAGACGACCTGTGACAATGAGACTGTCACAGGTCGGCTCAGTAGATCGGGAGGTGAGCGAACACATAACTGTGTTCGCTCACCTCTCGATCCTGTCACGGCTCTCTGCCATGACAGCGGAGGGGCTGGATTCCCCCCTCCCCGCTCCGATCCGCCAGTGCTGACTGGCGGAACGGACGGGGGAGGGGGCGGGTACAGCTGGCTCTGCCTCTAGATAGGCAAAGCCAGCTGTCAGTCACGCAGCTGGGCGGATCCCGGCATAATTGTCGTGATCCGCTTCAGCTGCGGTGTCTCAGTATACCGCGAGCAGCAGCTCGCGATATACTGCAGTGTCTCGGTATACTGAGCCTAGGGTGACGGGAGGACGCTAGTTTGTGTCCTCCTGTTACCCTAAGGAGAACTATGGGGAAAAGCCTTAACCCCATAGTTCTCCTTTAATGTTAACTTGTATTAAATCAGAATATAAATAAAACATTTCCTAGAATATAACATTTCATGGAACATTTTGTTGGATCTCATATGAGGCTCCATTCACACATGGGCAGTTTTCCGTGCATTTGCGGCCATACGAATATGCGCAGAACCGCTGTAAACATAAAAAAACAATGTGTGTCAATGTTCTGACTATTGTGGGGACTGCACGGCACAAAACCACAAGTCCCACAAAATAGTCCAAGCGCGATTTCAGGGGCGGATTCCGCACGTTCACGGCTATAGTGCAAATGAGCAGAATCCGTGCAGATAAAGATTTTAGCGTTTCATGCCATCCTGTCTTCCGCGCGGAAAACCGTGCGGGAAACACAAACGCTATATATGAATGGAGCCTTAAAGTGTCTGTTCTGGCAGCCCAGAATTTCAGCACAGAAGGCTCTTGCTTGCTGATACATCAAAATAAATGGAGTTTTATGTGATGTGCACTTCCAAAGTACATCTCTGTTCTTATAAATCATGGCTGGTATAGTTACTTACTTAAACAGTACATAGATGTTCTTCTGTTCCTACAACAGGTATAGCATTTCATACACACACTCTAGTTTGTAATTTTTAGGATATCATTTTAGTAAATGTTATGAATATTACTTATTTTGACAATTATTTTTCTGAATCTGTATTTCTCCTCTCCTCTTTATAGATGGTCAAAGTGAGTGTAACTCTGACCATATTTTGCTATATCTTCAAAGTCAATCTATTCTCAGTACAGATGCCAAGCAATCAAAGCAATTGTAAGTTTACACCCAAAAGCTTACAACATTTAAATGTGCACAGTAAAAAGGTCATTGATTCTGTTAATGGAAAACTAACCAATTTGTGAATTTAAAGTGGAACTCCAGCCAAAAGATTACTTTTTTAGTTTTGAATAGGATGTAGAAAGGTTTTGGCAGCCTTTTATTATTATCACTGTGGAGATGCTGTTAATATTTCCCCTCTATAGTCCTGTATCAGTGACAGCTGTGAACTTTCTTCTCACTTTCTGTGTCAAAGATTACTAGGACTAAATGTGACCATTAACTGACCCAGTTAAGACATAAACAGCAATAAAAAAAAACTGATTGAAGTTCTGACTCTTCCTGTCCAACACTAGAAAACAGTTTTGATTGGTATTTCACTTATATGCTCATCACTTACAAACATGCAATTGTTGATTGTCACCAACCTAAAATGTTGCAATTTGGGCTATGTAAAATTCCTCAGAGGAAAGTGTGGAAAAGGGTGTATGTTTCCCCTGAAATGCAACAAAGCAATTTAACAACAGATTCATCTGAATAGTGCAGCTTGTTATCTTTTGAGAAATGAGATTGTAGTTTTTTAAATTTTATTTATATATCAAAGGTATTTATATAGCGCTGACAATTTACGCAGCACTTTACATAGTTGCACATTCACATCAGTCCTTGCCCTTGAGGAGCTTAAAATCTAAGGTTCCTATCTCGCATACATACAGGGCCAATTTAGACAGGATTTAGACAGGAACCAATTAACCTTCCAGCATGTTTTTGAAGTGTGGAAAGAAATCAGTGTACGCGGAGGAAACACATGCATGCACAGAAAGAACATGCAAACTCCATGCAGATAGTGTCTTGGCCAGAATTTGACCTGGGGACCCCCAGTGCTGCAAGGCAGAAGTGCCAGCATTTCAACCGGGACCCCCAGTGCTGCAGGGCAGAAGAGCCAACCACTAAGCCACTGTACATGCCTAACATTGCCCTTAAAGCATATGTCAAGGCACAGAAACATATTTAGTGCATCTCTGGAATATATGCAGATTTTTTTTCATATGCTATCCCTATATGCACTCTAAAAGTGCAGAAAAATAACTGTTGATGTGCCAGAAGTATAGTGTGCTCCTACCTTCTTCTTTGACATGACAACACAGCTCCGAATTCCTAAGCACATTGAGGGGAATTTATCAAAACTGGAGCAGACAAAAATTGGAGCAGCTGTGCATGGCAACCAATCAACCTCTCTCTTCAGTTTGTTCAGTTAAGATTTGAAAATGAAAAAGAGAGTTTCTGATTGGTTGCCATGCACAGCTGCTCCAGATTTTGTCTGCTTCAGTTTTGATAAATGTCCCTAAATCATCCCTGCCTACTTAATTTTCTAATGGATTACAAATACCCCATACCCCTCTCCTCATCTACTTCAGAGGACGTTTTGGTTCCTTTAAGCCCACCTTAGCATAACATCTTACTTGTTGGCTCCTAAGCTTTGCACTACAGAAAGTCATGGTTTTAATGCAGTTGGAGGCTTTGTTGGATAAAATCCTTCTCTTCCCATCTGTAAGAAAAAAGCTGCCCCAGGACAGGAAATGATGAGTAATATATGTAACAGGAGCACAGACAGAAGTAGAAATGCCTAATTTCTGTTAAGTAGATCCTATGACAGCTTTTTTTGTTGCCCATTTCTCTATTTCAGCTTTTCCCTCACTTCCTGTCTGGTAAAATGTTGTCTCCAGAACAGAGAGTGAACATACTTCAGGCATAGACAGGTGACATGTGTTCTTACCTTTCCCCATTCTATCTAAAACTATTAAAAAAAAGGTAGATACACTTTAAGTTGCATCTGTGCTATAAACCTGAATGCACATTTGGTCCAGGGGCATAAAAGAATAAAGTATGCTAAAATAAGAATAACTGCTTATTTATGGATTGGTGATGGATGTGATGGTGATGGATGTGACATGCAAATACCTCAGCACTGGTTTAAGGGAGAACTGATTTGATTCATCCTCCTACCTGAACCTGTCTGGTTAAAATATCCCATTAGGAATGACACTTGACTTGCATCTCCTTCTGTATTAATAAATAATGTGGCATACAGTTAATATGTGAAATTGCCTTAGCATGACCCATTTAAATCTATTAAAATGCACTTTGAGGAAAAAAAGGGTTCTTCAGAGCACAAACTGATTAATGCTTAGGCCTCATTCACATGGACATTCAAAGCCATACAGCATGTACATCTGTGCCTGGGAGTGACATCTGGTGTGTGCAGCCGCCTGTACTACTCTGACAGGACCCAGCTGCAGGCTGCAACACACTGACCCAAAGTTGCATATTTATACAGGTTCGGATGCACGCCCCTGTATGCAGGTTATGAAAATTGTATGAAAACTTCAAAAACTAGACTCGCAAATGTGTATTGTAGAATCACATACCAGGAAGGCATTTTATGACCACTATTAGCAGGTGCTGGATTTGGGGACATCCTGCTAATGAGTTTTATGACGTCCAATTACCCATTTATGATTGGACTCATTACCAGGCTGTGCAGATTCTTGGCTAAGCACGATTTATGATACTGGTAGAAATTTTAGATCTCCTGCTAATGAATTCTAATGGGATTTATTATTATTTATTACAGGTATTTATATAGCACCAATAACTTACAAAGCGCTTTACATACTGTACATTCACATCATTCCACGCCGTCAAGAAGCTTACAATCTAAGGTCCCTATCTCGCAAGCATGGAGTCTGTATGGGTGCACTCTGCTGTATTTACTTACTTTGTGTCTCTCCTTGTCTCCGGGCCAATCTAAACTTCACGTGCGTCCGCCCCGAGATCCTTTGCGGCTGCCCAAGAATCTTCAGATGTTTGGACGGGAGCGCGCGACAGAGAAACAGGTAAGTTTAAACCATTTTGAAAAGGTTTTTAAAAAAATGTTTGTGCATATATCTACTGCTTGCTAGCAGTAGAGGGTAAAACCGCTGAGGGTTTAATAACCCTTTACATTTACAGTATGTTGAACCCTAATGCTGGTGATCCCTTAGAACCACTAAAATGTGTTGTTTTGTCTTGTTCAGATGCATAAAAAAATAACTCTCAACCACTGGTGGCACACCTACTCTTCTAAATCTCTTAAAGTGACGCCATTGCAGTTATAGATGGCATTCTATTCACATTATGGTTTGGTGACAGAAGAAATGTTCATGCCAGTAGATGTAAACCCTAACTGATGTATATTTAGTTTGCAAAAGCACTATTTATAATAAACAACTGTCATTTTTTAATTAAAATACTTTTATGTTTCACCTTTTTTCATCCCTTGTTGCACCATAGTGCTGCTGATCTCCTGCAGCCTCTTTGTAGCTACCCCAAGTCTATATGCATGTGCTCCGATGATGATGCAAGGCATTTCTCAGGTCAGGTTTCCTGATGGATACAACCGTGTACAATGTATCTTGGGATGGCTGCGTGTAGTGTGCTTTGGAAGAGTGTGTGACAATGTCAATGCAGGAGAACAGTTGGAAAATAGGAGCTGAGCATTGTCATTCTATAAGAGAAAATGCCTGAATGCAGACCTTCATGGTAGGATCAGCAGTTATACTTTTAATGAAAGGTGCATATTTTTATTATATTGTATTATTACCATAGTAATTAAAGTGGCGATTATTCCATTATCTAAATTTATGGAAAATGCTCTGATCCTGGCTGAAGTGTAGCTATAATTTCTAAGAAGATCCTTCTGACTTCCCGGATCAGAGGAACTGCAAGTATAAAAAGGTATTTCAAAGGCCCCATTCACACACAAATCGGCCTGCACGTACAGCTCCGTGCTGCGTGCGGGGCCGTACCAAGCAGCTGCCGGGATGGACAGGTGCTGCGTGTGATTAGTACGCAGCCCCCGTCCTTCTCTATGGGACTACGCAGCCGTACGCCCCCCTACGCTGACCTGCCCTGCACGTCCGTAGGAGCGCGGGTGAGCGTATTCATACACCGCCGGAATGGATCCTGTATGCGTCCTGGCCAGAAAACCCGCACCCCATACGGACCTGCAGTTGAGGTGAGCGTAGGGAGGCGTACGGCTGCGTAGCCCCATAGAGAAGGATGGGGGCTGCGAACTAATCACAAGCAGCACCTGTCCTTCCCGGGAGCTGCTGGAGTACGGCTCTGCACACAGCACAGAGCTGTACGTGTAGGCCGCTTTGTGTGTGAATGGGGCCTTAGTCTAGCCCTGAAACCTGAATATAAAAGTAGTATAGCAGGATGTTGGATGAATTCTGACCTTTAAGAATAAATAAACTAAAATAATGAAATTAAGATATTCTTATTTTTCTCTGCTGCCTTTCACTGACCATATCATGGTAAAGCTGTAAGTCTGTAATTACCACAAATACCTATATGTCATATGCAAATGAAAAATCTATGATGTTATATCAGCTATCATTAAACATTGCCTTTATAGCATAATCAGTTTTTTTCATAGTGTTTTCTTTTTTAATAATACCAATAATCATTGCTTGGAGAATTATACTGCAATTTTACATCTACATACATTGAGGACAGATAACGTTCTATAACTCCTAACGGAAAATGCTATTAAAGTTAAACTATTTATTTAACATTTAACTTGCAGAGGTACTTTAGCTTTGGATACTTTTTTAAATACATCATTTGGCTTTTTTAACATCACATAAAACCTATCTGCTGGAGAGAGGCATAAGGTAAGAAAAAAACTCTACTATCTCTATTATCAATGACCGACCACCACAGCCTGGTTCCACGTTAATCGGCTTTCACTAGTATGGCTTTGTGAAAACTGTGGGGATTAAAAAACACACCTGCTGCTCTCTGTTTGTCCTGTGGGTGGCAGGTTTATCACACAGCAATAGAAGGGCACACAGGAGAGGTTCTCAAAAGAGCCAGATTAAAACACCCTTCTTTCAGAATTATTCCCTACTGCTTCAGTGAAGTAAACAGTGCCACTTGCAATATTGTCATTACTTCCAGCATAAGTTAGCTGCTGATGTATCTCACAGCTGGACTATTCCGTGGGAGCCATATTTACTTGTCTTCTGGGGTGCCAGACATCACACCTGCTGCTATGTACTTTATCTTGGAGAGTAGACAGTGGATGACAACCTCTTTAGAGGTTGAATCAGCTCAGATGCCAACTTTCCTAATCTCCCTATGTTAGAAGCTCAAAACCTGACTTTCCTCTTAAAACCTGGTGATTAATCTTTACTGATGGAACATGGCCGGGAAGGTGCAACACAGTGATCATAACAAGAAGGTCTTGTATATTTTGTGAAGTTACTCAATTCTTTAACATATTAGAACAAAAATGCAAACACAGAATACAGTATGAATTATACTGACCTTAATCCTAATACCACCTGTCACTTATACAAATTGACTTCTTTATTGTGCCATACATTTCTGACTTCAAAAAACTGAGTGGCTCTCTGTAGTGACCACCTGTTTTTTATGAGTTTAGTCAGTTCTTTGTTGTGCCTGATAAGTGCACAAAATGTCATAATCACTGAAGCCTTCACCATAGTCTAATCTCAACGTCTCATTGTAATTCTGACCATGGCTTGACAGCACCTTGGAAATAAACAATTGCTAGACATGGGGGCCTAAAGATAAATAGTATGGGACCTGAATTTAAAAAGATAAATGGTAAGCTAAAAAGTTAAAAGGAAACAAAAAAGTAGAAAATTTAAAATGTTATCTAGGGCTTATTTTCAATGTAGTTATTAAAATGTGAAGATGCCAATGCAGTTTCAAAAATAAGCCCAACAGTCATGAAAAAACAGTGGCATATCTTCGTTCCTATAGAACAAGTTAATATGTTAAAGTGCTCAGATACAGAAAAAAAATGCCAGAGTCTTAGTCTATTACTCGTGTCATTGCACTTTGCAACATCAATCTGCCAATCCAGGCATTTTACTCTGTTCCCTTTATCCTGATGCCAGACATATACCTATATATAGTCTTGCGAAAAAGTACATATTTTAACATATTTGAACAGGCAAACATTAGATCTTAATTCAAACAGAGCCTACAGATAAATATGATATACTAAAATAAAAACATAAGAAAATGCCTTTTCAATGATTTAGTCAACAAAAATATCAATATATGTAATGGTTTACTAGAGAAAGTACAATGTAACATACACTCCTGGCCTCAGAAGCTGATATTGTCCCCTTTAGCAGAAATTACTTGTAGGTGTTTTTTTTATAATTGCCCACCAGTCTGACATCAACTTGGTAAACTTTTTGACCACTTTACCATGCAAAATTCCTTCAGTTTCAAGATTTTATTTAGGGTTGACTTGCATGAACTGCCCTTATTAAATCCCTCACAAGATTTTAATATGATTCAGATCAAGACTTTGACTAAACAAGTCTTAAACCCTCAATTTCCTTCTTTAAAAAAATCCCTTGGTGGATTTGAAAGATCTATTTCCAGTTCAACCTCAACTTTGGGTCAGATAGCCTTACATTCTCATCAAGAACACTTTGATATGATGCAGAATCCATATTTGAATTACCGTATTTTGCGCTCCATAAGCCGCACCGGTACATAGGACGCAGGCAGTTTCTGTCACAGTTTCTGTGACAGAAGCTGCAGTAAGTGACTGCTGAGACAGGTGGCGCTGTGATTACAGCGCCACGGTCTCAGTGATCACACAGAGCAGACAAAGAACGGATGTTCTTCGTCTGCTCTAGGGGCTTTATGGTGAGCTCCTATCCCGTGGTTATGGGTCCCATAGATCATAGATCATAAATAGATCACTTGTATTAAACGAGCAGCAGCTTCCATTGTACGTTTAGCTCTGCTTTAGCACACACATCTTCCCCCGCCTTTTGGGGGAAAAAGTGCATCTTATGGAGCGAATAATACGGTAATGACCGCAAGCCCTGAAGCAGCAAAGAAACCCCAAACAATAACACTTCCACCACCATGTTTCATAGCTGGTATGAAGTTCTTCTGCTGAAATGCTGTCTGTTTGCACCAAACATGTCTCCTGTGGCCAAACAACTTTATCTTTTATTCATCAGTCCACAGCACATTGTTACAGAAGGCTTGGTCTTTGCATATATGTTCAATAGCGAATTGTAGTCTTACTCAACTAATGTTTTTTTTGGACAGCAAAGGTTTTTAACTGGCATGCCTTCCATGGAGGTGTAAATTGGTGCAATGTCTTTCTGATTGTAGATGCATGCCTTTGTCACCAGCCATTGCAAAAGTTACCTGCAGACCCTGTGAATAAGTTTTGGGGTACTTGGACACGTCTATGAGCGTCAGAATCTTGGGCTGAATATGCAGTCCTGCACAAATTAGCAGTTCCTTGAAATCTATGCCACTTGTAGAATATTTTCCTTAAAGTTGCCTGATTGATTTAAAAACACATTGTCAATTATTGCAAACCTCTTTCCAGACTCATGGGGGCCTTAGAGGGTTCTTATGATCTTGGCCGGATGACACCGCACACCAATAACAGAGGAACACCTTATTCTAATTTCATGTTTTTAGAGTGGTGGTAAATCTAGAAGTGAACTTACTTTTTTTAGGTTACAAATCTGCATTTTTGTTACATAAAGATGTTCTCAAAGGTACATGAGAAATATGATAAGACTGCACTAGACAACCTTCCTTCAAGCCATTCCAAACTATTTACTTGGTTTTGTCTGTCAGGCCTCAGAAAGCTTTATTTTAACAAATGTTTCACTGTAGTGGTATAAAGGCATCATCTATTGAGTTGTAAGGTTGCCAGACAACTCTGCAGATTGAACTTCAAACTTTTATTTACAAAGCCCTGATGAAGGGGTATTTGTGCATGATCCCCAAAATGAGTTGGCTGTCATCTTCTGATTGTGAAAAATGAAAATCCAAGATCCGCTGTAGCTTGGATCTCTCATTCTTTCTCTCCATACAAACATTTCAAACATGTCTTTCTTGTTTAAGGGCTTATTCACACCAGCAGCCACGCTCAACCACATGGCTGTTGTTGTGCATGTGCCCAGACACAATAAGACTTGATTAGGTATGTGCTCACCTCAGTGTGATGCTGGTGCACCACATTTCACTGCAGTGTGCTTAAAAAAGTTCTACATGTTGTACTTTTTTTTAGAGCAGACCCCTGGAATGTAGTGGTGTGAACTGTCACCATGCATGACAAGGTAAATTGCCTTGTCTTGCGTTTGGGCTCTGCTGGCCATTTTTTCCAAATAAAATGCAGATGTATGAACAGGCCCTAAAGCTGGAATGTACTTGTCAAATTATTGTTGATCTCTGCAACTATCATGCATGCTACTTTCACTTATCACATACATCAATTATAAAGTGTCCATTATATGAGCCTTCCAGGTATATAGTACCATTGCATCAACTGTCAATAGCTGGTATTCAGGAAATCATTTCCATTAATACTCATCAGGTGTTTCACAAGACTAGTTAACATGTTTATTCTGTTTCACCCTACTAGACACATATTGCATTTCACAGGCTTTGAAATATTTAGAGGTTATTCACCAAGCTGCTGAAGGCAGCCAAATGAATAACCGAGCCAAAGTGAAGGCAGCCGGAGCCTGTTGAGCTATTCACAGCAGCCGTGTATGGATAATTTTAGTCTTATAGAACGTTCATCAGAACATTCTGACGAAGGGGGCGTGCCCCGGAAACGCGTTAACGTCACCAGCATACAGGAATCGTCCAGTGGATGCTCACTGCCTGTCAGCTTACATTTCATGGCTATGTGACTCTCATGTTTGTGAGTACTTCATTGTTCTTATCTTATGCTTACTGAAATAAAATTGACCTGCACCAGGAAAGGCGCCCCTTTGTGTTTACTTTATAAATCCTTCGGCAGCTTAGTGAATAACCCCCTTAGTATTAAACAAAAGCTCACATAATAACCTTCATATAGCCTGGAACATATACCCCCCTTCCCCATATTCACAAATGCAGGGTTGGACTTTCATCACTGGAACCTGCAGACATAAAACCTTTGGTGTTCAAAACAACCCCTCTTTGCTACTATTACCTTTTTTACACATTTTTTTGTTTTGCCTTATAGTGATAATGTATAAGCAAGCTTTCATGAGATGACTGCACTTCTACTGACAATTGGAAGATTGTGAAGTGACCAATAACTATACAGGGGAAAGCTGCCTCTTTGCTTCTGACACCTATGGGCAGAGACCTACTGTGTCTAATGGTAATAGAATAATGGTAAACAGATAGAATAGATGTAGGCTGCCATTACTGACCTTTGACTGCTTGTCATGCTGATTCAGTAGCTTCAGTTCTTTTTCGCGGACCTGGAACAAGTATGCAGATCAAATTGTTTGACTTCAGTGGTTGTAGACCTGCCCAGGGTCAATGATTTAGAAAACATTAAAGACACTAACAGCCAGGCAGTTAACAGATTCAGAAGGACGACAGCAACACATTTCATTCTGTACATGTATAAGTAAGGACTAGGCCTTTTTTGTATATATGCCGGAAGTCATAATATGGGAACAGCTTATAGTGTAAGAAGGCAATGTAATGCTTGGGGGAAAAAAATATAATTATTAATAGCCATGCCTACAGTGTTTTCCCGAAAGTAAGACCTACACCGAAATCCCCCAGCCAGGTAAGACATCCCCCGAAAATAAGACCTAGTGCCTTATTTCGTGCAAAAAAAAAAAAATAAGACAGTATCTTATTTTTGGGGAAACACGGTACATCACTTATACTGTGTAGAAAAAAGGCAAATATCTTTTTCTAAAGAGAATACAAAACAGCTTTACTTTAAAAGCCATGCCAACTGTAAACTGGTATTTTTGGCTTGGCTGAAAACAGATAGGAATCATGATGGCAAGATCAAGAATCTTAGAATTTTGTGAGCATGGGTGCATGTGTGGGATGGGGGGGGGGGGGGGGGAGATTTTCTATCCCACGAG
>NW_017306717.1:1026130-1038264 GCF_000935625.1 Nanorana parkeri | reverse complement strand
TTCTATATACCCAATGGGGAAGACTAAGAAACTGGTGAGTAAAATGTGAATTTATGGATACAACATGCCTTTTGAATTGATAACTATTCTACCCATTATCAGTGAATGTACTGGTCTGACTAATGTGTCCAAGCTTCTCCAAGGGCGAATTACATTGCTAAGCTGTTTATGACAAATAGGCTGCATCTTGTCGAGTATGAGGTTCAACATTTGCATTCACTTTTTATAATTTGGCGTGGACTTGTTATGGCAATCCAAAGCAGTAAGCCATTATCCATCCTCCTATAATGGAACATGAACGTTTTCTTTTTCTTAATGATTACATTTATGTAGAAGACTATATCATTTGTACATACATTAAAACTGAAATATTAGATAAGGCTGAATTTCAACATCTAAAAATGCCCAAAACAAACTTATTTGCTGCCTGCTGTTCTTATATGCAAATTCCAGCTTATTACTGTACGTATAGACATGCAATTCACAGCTGCATAAATGCTTTTCAGTTTATGAAATGCTGGAATTAAGTATGATGGATAATGTTCTGGGGTTTGTTTTATAGTTAGAATTTTGGCATACCTATAAGAAAAACCTTCAGGGATACAGCAGTATAAAATCCAACAGACATACAGCTTGTGTTCACAGTTACTGAATGCTACAAATTCAGTTATTACATTCGGTTCTTATGATTTCTGAGGCTGGTTAAAATCCCTTCCAGGTTTGTGGTGGGTTTTCTTTTGCATTTCAATCAGATACTGTCTTTTACAAAAGTACTGCTATCGAAGGGCAAGCAAATAGCTGTAAGCTACTCACATAGAGAGTCACAAGGGTGAAAAGCTATAATTATATTGGAATGCATCCAAGGAGTCTTGTATTCTGTTTATACTTCATGGCTCTTTGAATTTATGTACAATCCAAGCAAACAAATTGATTTTAATGCTAAGACTGTTGACCTTACAAGCTCATTTTATTGAACAGTCTACATATTACAGCTATTATACTTGAAATCAGAAAATGGAGTAAAACATGAAGAACGAAATGGAAATCACATTTTGAATCACAAATTTAAATACTAACTGGCGTTACACACTATGCTCATTTTCAGAGGAGATAATTACTCGCTAATAGCTAATTTCTTAAGAATGATTTGCTTATCATAGTAACAGAAGATAAATTATGAGAGATTGTCACTGGTTTACATGACATGAATAATCACAGTTCAAAGCCAATATATAAATGCACATAGCAGAAAATTGTAATTAGCAACACCTGACACAGTTTGCAGCTTGCTTCTATGGAAATGTTCAAAGCAAATACAGATAACTTTTACTCATATTTACAAGAAAGTATACTTAATAGACAACATAGTTCTGTGGGAGCTAATATATGCTTATTTTTTTTTTAATGGCAATTGATGTTGCATATAAGGTGACACCTGTCCTGGTAAAGGACAACATTTTACTGGAAAAGTTCACCTTAAACTGATCATTCAGTTATGCCTTGATGTTGATGGAAATGTACACTGGATTCTTACATATTTCTGGAGACTCTGGGAGGTAAAATATCAATGCTGGAGTTCCCAGCTCAACCCCACTGTATGATCATGGGATATGTCAGCTCCCAGTGGTTCTAGGATTTCCTGTGATTCCTCCCAGCAACATCTCCTGCATAAGGCAGCTCACAGCTAAGACAACATATAAAGGCTACCAGCCATTAATGTTGCTGGGGGTTATATATATATATATACACACACACACACACTATATTGCCAAAAGTATTCCACATCATTGGATTCAGGTGTTCCGTGAAATTTCCTTGCTACTAAATATTCCACGGTCAACTGTTAGTGGTATTATAACAAAGTGGAAGCAATTGGGAACAACAGCAACTCAGCCACGAACTGGTAGGCCATGTAAAATGACAGAGCAGGGTCACGCTGAAGAGAACAGTGCGCAGAAGTCGCCAACTGTCTGCAGAGTCAATAGCTACAGACCTCCAAACTTTGTGTGGCCTTCAGATTGGCACAACAACAGTGCATAGAGAGCTTCATGGAATGGGTTTCCATGTCCAAGCAGCTGCATCACCAAGTGTAATACAAAGCGTTGGATGAAGTGGTGTAAAGCACGCCACCACTGGACTCTAGAGAAGTGAAGACATGGTCTCTGAAGTGACCAATCACGCTTCTCTGTCTGGCAATCCGATGGACGTGTCTGGGTTTGGCGGTTGCCAGGAGAACGGTACTTGCCTGATTGCATTGTGCCAAGTGTGAAGTTTGGTGGAGGGGGCATAATGGTGTTGGGTTATTTTTCAGGGGTTGGGCTTGGCCCCTTAGTTCCAGCTGAAGGGAACTCTTAAGGCATCAGTATACTAAGACGTTTTGGACAATTACATGCTCCCAGTTTTGTTGAAACAGTTTGGGGATGGCCCCTTTCTGTTCCAACATGACTGCGCACCAATGCACAAAGCAAGTTCCATAAAGACATGGATGAGCGGGTTTTGGGTGGAGGAACTTCATTGGCCTGCAAAGAGTCCTGACCTCAACCCGGTAGATCATCTTTGTGATGAATTAGAGCGGAGACTGCGAGCCAGGCCTTTTCGCCAACATCAGTACCTGACCTCACAATTGCGCTTCTGGAAGAATGGTCAAGCATTCCCATAGACACACTCCTAAACCTTGTGGAAAACCTTCCCAGAAGAGATGAAGCTGTTATAGCATTATAGCAGCAAAGAGTGGGCCAACTCAGCATTGAATCCTACGGACTAAGACTGGGATGCCATTAAAGTTCATGTGCATGTAAAGGCAGGCGCCCAATACTGTTGGTAATTTAATTTATCAACACTGGAGCAGACAAAATCTGGAGCAGTTGTGCACGGCAACCAGTCAGCTTCTCTCTTCAGTTTGTTTAGTTAAAATTTGAAACTGAAAGAGAGAGACTGATTGGTTTCCATGCACAGCTGCTCCAGATTTTGATCACTTCCCCCATTCCCCCATCCCCCTCCAGATTTTTTCTGCTCCAGTTTTGATAAATTCCCCCATACTATATATATATAGTTATACATCCACATGCAATTGCTTGTTGTTTTGTTTTTTAGTACCCTGTTGTACACATTGTTACATAATTTACTCTGTTAACTGTTTAATTTATAATAAAACAAAAGTGAAAAAAAAGATACCCCTTGATTCGACTTATTGATTCCAGGTTTCTACATTAATTTAACAACCCCTGTGCAATGCTGTACTATAAATAAGCAATCATGCTTAATGACATCATAACCTGGCAGAGAAAAAATAAAGATATGCTGATCTACATGACAACCAGTCAGCTTTACATTTCTTTAGGGCTAGTTCACACCAAGCGCGGAGCAGATGCAGAGCAGAGCAGAATGGACCAATGTATTCCAATACGTATTTTGGGCTCTAGTTCACACCAGAGCGTTCAGTTCCAGAGCATGTGGAAGAACTGCAGCATGCCCTATTTTTTCTGCTCTGGAATGCACCAAAACACATGCAAATGCATCAATTAAATATGGGACTTACTATAGTATGTTGTTTTCAGAGGTGCAAGATAGATCAGTTAGGGTAGCTCAACCTTTTCATAACTATATCTCACTATAAAATATCCTATATAGGTAAAATAAAGTTAAGGTGCATGGTTTATTTAACATTACTTTAGCTATTTTACATTGCTGTAAGACATATGATAGTAGAATAAAACAATTTGTTGCTTGTAGAATTGTTGTGTCATATATAGTTAAGGCTAGGTTCACACCTAGGCGACTCCTGACCGCGCGGTTTTGTGCACGATTGCCGCGCAGTCGGGAGTCGCTAAGGTGTGAACCGATCGTGCTGTGGGTACCTCTATTTTCTAATGGCACCCCAGTCGTGCCGAGCAGATCGCACAGTTTTTTGCCGCGGTTCTGCCTGTGCAAGTGAACACTAAAAAAATCAGCGTCTCATGTGTCGCAAAATTGCCATGCAGATGTCACCCCATTGAAGTCAATGGAGCCAATCGCTGTGTGCACTAGCATTTTGCGGCCCCAGGACGCGCGTTCCGGGTGACGTGCAGTGTAGTGCAGGTGTGAACGCAGGTGTGAACCTAGCCTAAGGGTGTAATAATTAGCTGTAAAGAAGTCTCTTGTTGCTGCATAGATACATGACCCATGAACAGATTGTGCGGTAATGTGGGCACTTGCATAGTCTTTCGGCCAAAAGGTTTTAACAGATACTGTAGATATCCTGACATCTTCAATTTATAAAGCGTCAGGCTCCAAGGTTTATATTCTCCTCATTACTTTACTACCTAGTGAGTCAATGACCTGGAACAACCATGTAGCCAGCTCAAAATGTGTGTGTCAACACTACACTTGTACCAGGCAGGTGTCTTAATAGTAGTGCAAATCACTTTGCAATCCCAGCCAATTGTCAAACTATTTTAGTTATTCTCCCAAATACATGCATGCAGGTTTGTCTTTTATGCAGGGAATGATGCAATTAATGAATTATGATTACCAAGAGTATTCCTGCATAGCATCATTCTCTGCAGCTCAAACAGTGCAACATTCAAATATTCAGATAAATCACAAATCAGTAATTTAGCAGTTCTTCTGACTCGTCATCACTATTACCTAGGAAGGGAAGTTATCATCATGGTGACAGCCTTGGTCAGAACCTTTAAACTGTAATTTGCCATACTTATTTTAAAGCAAATGTTATATTTGTTCATAACTGCTTCATTATGAGAGGAAAGATACCTTATTGGAGGAAAAACTCAGGCAGTGCGGGGCTAAGGAGCTGGCAGAAGAGGCAGCCACCTTGGGCTTTTCAGCAAGAAGGGGAGAGTGCAGAAAGGGCTGGACCTGCAATCTATGCTACTAAAGTAGTTCACCGTTTATGATGGGGTCACTCACACCTTGGCTTTTTTGCCTTGGGTGCTCAAGGACCTTGTCTTAACACTGAGTTTGGACCTTTTGCTGCCAACTGATATCAGTGAGGTACTGCTCCTACCAAGCTATTTGGTGCATAGCCATGTGTTTCCTCAGGCATGTGGTACCCAAATGGCTGGTATTTTTTACCATTAGTAATATGCTGCAGGCAGAGGCTGAAGACCACGATGTTGTCAGAAGCAGACACATAATAAAATGTCAACACTGTAAAGCTCTTTCTATTTGCTGCCCATTCAAGTGCTTACATACTCTCCTGACACTAGCCAATTTCTGCTAAATACATACCTGAAGTCTATGTTTTCATTCTATATTATTTAAAGGCCAGTTTTTTTTGTCATTTATATTTTTTTTAACCTTTGATTTAGCCACATAGGTTTAACTTTTCTTCTTTCATATTTGGGATACACTGGTGAATGTCTTTATTAAAACACTCTTTAAACACTCCAATCTGTCCTCAGTGTTCTTTATTAGAAATATTTGGTATCCTACGGCAGGGGTCCCCAACCCTTGGCCCGTGGACCGATACTGCCAGCAACCGGGTTGCAGCTGCCTCTGCCTTCTGTCAGAATCAGACCACTCCACCCACCCACGGTGCAGCGGCAGAGTGATCTCTTCGGCTCTGACATCAGAGCGGGAGCCAATCTGAGGGGAAGGAGATGTGGAGATGATGCACCTGTGAGGAAATCTGCCAGAGAGCTGGAAGATAGCAAAGAGCAGGTCTCTTTTACAGTAATGCAGAGTCTGCCATTTTGTATTGCTGTGTGTCTGTCTGGACAAGCCAGTTATTTCATATGCATAGATACTAATAATAGTAAGGTCAACTCATCCCTGCATTAGGGACAGAATAATGATGCCGGTTCTGGGGCCAGCTGGCTGATTGATAGCATGGTAAGGCAGACACTTCTGCCAATTATTTAGGTAACAGATCATTTACAGCTTGTTTTGGGCTTGTTGTAGTTCACAGTGGGGGAGGAGGTTATTATTTTAAAGCTGATCTAAGCACATGGGTTTTCCAGTATATTACAATGTAATAAAAATAGAAATAAATTGCACAATAAATGCACTGGAATCATCCTGAAACCTAGACAACTATGCCAAAATTGTTTGGGGCCATTGTCCTACAGCAAGGAGCAGAGCTTGAAGTTTGCATTTTTATTTCTGTTATTTACTACAAATGTAATCATCCTGTGATCACTGTTATCCAAGTTGTCCCTATCTATGCCTGCAACCAGCTCCATGTATTTACATTTATTAGATCTAACAGAGCATTTTTCCTACTTGGGACTTCCATCATTTGTGCTGCAATAAGTTCAAAAAGCAGCAAGCCTCTGTTGAGTGTACGGTTCCATGTGCCCAATTGATATTGGGATAATTGAATTATCCCCAAATAATAACTGTATCCTGATTCCCACCCATTGCAATCTGTGGGAGGAGTCCTCTCTTTATCCTTTTTGTTTGGGGACCCATAGCAAACATCCACAATCAGTTTACAAGTAATTTAATTAATATGTTGCTCCAGCCATAAAGACTCTGCACATTGACAACTTTCATTAGTGATGTAAACTCTCACATTTACTTTCTAATTGTTCTTGGCATATTGACATACCCCTACACCCCTCCTACTAATCCTGTCCCTCCGAAACAGAGCGTACCCTTGAATATTTGCATCCAAGTCATGTGACCTGTCCAGCCAGGTTTCGGATTTTCCCACAAAGATGAAGTCCTCCTTGAGTAACAGAAGTTCTAGCCTCACCATATTGTTAGATTTCGAGCATTTGCATAGATAGCTTTTAATTGTGTGCTAGCATTAAGTATTTAGCACATTCTTGAATTGCAATCAAATTCTGCAGGAGTCCCTGCTTTAGATGTAGATAATGGCATTTCCATGCTGACTGGTTTAAGCCCCCTTTTACACCCTTAATTCACCATCTTCTATACTCAGTGCCTGATTTGACCCTTGCGCTTTAGATGTTATATTGGTTTATAATGCTCCCCAATTCTAAAAGCCAACTCCCTCACCCAACCTCTGCTGCTGGCCAGGAGGACTGCTGCTAGTATTTGGCATCAGACATGCAAGCTGTTTTGTTTCCGATTTTTAGTTATTTTGTTTTTCGGGATTCGGGTTCAAAAGTCAATGTAGTTTGGCATTTAGATTCGGACAAATACCCAATTTTAGTTCATTTCGGATGCGGAAGTATTTACGAACAAATTTTTGTTGCAGCAAAGTGATATTAGAAAAAATAATAATTTTTTTAACAGTCCACAGAAACAATAAAAAGTGTGGGGTTCCCCCATTCATGCCAGACCCTTTAGGTGGGAATTTTAGGGTGTACCCCAACGGCAAAAAAAATGCAGAGGGTCCCTCTAAAATTCCTTCCAGACCCTTAATCTGAGCAACAGCCTGGCAGAACAGGAAAGGGGGGAGGGATGAGTGTGTGCCCCCCCTCCTGCGCCATACCAGGCCACATGCCCTCAACATGGGGAGGGTGCTTTGCCAGGGGGCATCCCCTGGAAAAGCACCTTGTCCCCATGTCTTTGAGGACAAGGGCCTCTTCCTCACAACCTTGATTGTGGAGGTCTGCGGGAAGGGGGGCTTATCTGAATCTGGGTGCACTCTTTCCTAAAGAGGGGAACCCAGATCCTGCCCCCCTTGTGAATGAGTATGGGGTAGTTGTTACCCCTACTCATTCAGCAAATAGTAAATAAAATATTACATAAACAGATAACACAGCAAAAAAGGTCCTTTATTATTAAAAAAACACAAGACAGTTTTTGACAATCAATGTAATCCATTTTCAATCACTTTGTCCAGCGATGTAGATCCACGTCAATCTTGATGTACAATGGCTGCCGAGTCGCTGAAAGAAAAAAACCTGACTCCTGTCCGATCCTAACAAACTCTCGCCCGTAAAATGACAGCTTTGGACCTGAATGTCAACAAAGGGGCGGAAGGAGTCATCACTTCACAGGACTTGTTCCTTGTTATTATTAATAACAACAACTTGACTCCCAGTCCCGAATAGCATTTGGGAGTTCCTTGAATGCTCTTCAGACTCCCAAATACCACTTAGATCTGGGAGCCAAGTTGCTGTTATTATAAAGCCCCCCTGCTGGCAGGCCCCCACAACCATCAGGTCAGGGTTGTGAGGAAGAGGCCCTTGTTCTCATTGACATGGGGCATGTCGAGGGCATGTGGTTGTGGCCTGGTATGGTGCAGGAGGGGGGGGTGCATGCTTGCCCCCCCCCTTTCCTGGGGATTCAGAGTTTGGTAGGGATTTTAGAGGGGACCCCACGCTTTCTTTTTGTTTTGGCCACTATGCATGCTACCTCTTTGCATGCACAAACATCACTCGCCATTGCAGATATACCTACCCCTGTGTTTGCTGGCACTATGCTCGCTGCTGCTGTAACATGTCTTTCCATATTCAGCCCTTTTATCAAATTGGCACACTTTTGCTAGCATAATTGAAGTTGTTACTTTTTGACTTATTAGAACAGCCCAACAAAATATTCATACATATAGGTCCTACAATGGATATTTGATAGCTTCTAACCATAAAACATTGAAAATAATGCACTGGCAGTTTTTCCCTTGCACACACACAAAGTGTTTAAAATAAGTGAATAGGTTTTAATAAGTTTAATTTAGATCAGAGCAACTGCTAATCCTGATGTAGATAAAAGCTTAAATGCAGATGTAAGTATATTTTTAAATATGGTATTTGACACATATAGTTCTTTCTTTTCCCTTTTGTGTGCCATTTGGGACAGTAACTTAGTTTACATCTGCTTGGAAGATGCTCAGGGATCACTAGAATAAAGCGGACTTGTTTGTTGACCACTGACCCTGAGATAGAAGTGTTATTCCAGGTGGTCAGCCTGGAACCTGCTGTAGAGTTGTTTCTGAACTACCCTTTAAAGTGCAAAAAGTGATAAATGGAAGGAGATATGGATGCTTGCTTTTAAAATGTCTGGACAGACGTATGCATTACTGTACATGACAGCTGAATATACTGAAGAAAGCATGTATAGCATTTGATTGAAAGACGCAAACTGGTGCTTTTATTACAGACTCATAGTCTAGTGCTGTAAGTGTATTTATGTTTTTTAAGCTTACCATTATTAGTTTACTGATAAAGTTACATTTGTATGAAGTAAATATTTTCCTAGAATGAAAAATAAAAGTGCAACGTGAATATAATACATTTATTTGCAGAACAGGATGAATTGTGCAATCCAATAATTATTATCTACAACAGCTTTCCTCACAATTCTGTTGCTCAAGCAGTGGGGTATCTGAGGCATGGCAGGCAGGGCACATGCCATAGGTGCTGCTTGGGCGCTTTGCCAAACCATTCAATGTGTACCCTCCTTTCAGGTCCCTACATGGCAGTGTGGTTCAATGTGCTGCCATGCGGCGATCTGCAGGGGCATGCAGTGATCTGGTAAAAATGCAGACATACAAATAAAAGGAGGGACCTGAAAAAAAATATTATTATTATATGTTTTACTAATTGTTAAATGACAAAATGCTTATATGTCAATGATAGCATAATAACAGGTCCGCTTGCTACATGACTTTGCTGCAATGATGTTGCAGAAAATGCTGTTGGAACAATGTCCTCAAAATGTGTGGTTACAATGTCCTTGAGAGGTTTTACAGTCATGTAGTGTCCTCATATTGTACAGCAAGGCAATTCAGGCTGCGAGTTGCAAGTTCAGCTGATAAGGTGTTTTATAACAACATAAACTCTTGTAATTCTTCTAAATGTTGTGTGTTGCTTGTACAAATTCTTAGTTAGTGTTTTAGGGAGGTCCTGCATGATAATGTTTCAATGAGTAAGAGCAGAGGTCTGTGGTGAACATTTGTTAGGTGTTGCTTTCCATTGCAGGAAAAGCAAAAATAACTATATCAATAGGACTTTTAATAGTCTCATTATTCATCTCTACCTGCAGTATCAGGCCATATTTGACATATCGGGCCACATTTGACAACATAGTCTCATTCATACAGTATAGCTTTCAGTCACCCTTTAGACAAAGGTATTTAAGTCAGTCAACAGATATTAGAGATGTGCATTTGGATTCAGATGAACTTGCTGAATCACAAAATTCAGTTGATCCGGCGGTTCATCTGAATCCGAAATAACAAACTATTAAATTCCTGAATATACAAAAAATATATTTGAGAGTATAGTAATTTTTTTCGTATAGGCACCACCATCTTGCAGCGTCCAAGATGGCGACACCCATATATGTGTAAGACATCGCCTGATGCCAGCATCATGTGAAGTCATGCCCCCACCTCCAAGATGGCAGCACACATCCACGGAACGCACCGGTGGCCAATATGGCTGCTGCACATTCTGTTTTTTTTAAATGTACGCTTTCTTATTCAGAGGTTTGTTGCCTCCGAACCCGAAACATAATTATTTGTTTCATCAAACAAAACGAATGAAAAGGTTTTTCCTTTTTCATTCAATTTGTCCAAAACAAATGTTTATGCTGTGCACATGTCTAACAGATATGCTTACATCTGCCACTCTTTTTTACTGAGATTTGGGATGTCTAACAAATGCTGAGCAAAAGAATAAAGTTTTCCTGTACTCATTACTGTAGTAGTAATTTATTACAGGAATCCATTAGCTCTTAATCATTTCATTCCCATCCTCATCATTAACCCCCATCTTGACAATTGTTTTGGTTGCTTGGTTTGTGAAATTAGGGGATTAAACAATTTTTAGACCATATCATCTGATAGTGAGCCTACCGAAAGCATGTAGTTGTCAGCATAATATTGCTATTTTATAAAGCAACAAGCTTCAAAATTCAATGATACATTTTAGAGAGCATACATGCTGGATATTACAATACCTGAAAATACCTGGCTAGGCAAAAAGATAGATCACAAAGCTTGTTTATAATAAAGTGTAATTCATTAACATTAAAATATGATTTAACGCCTTTGTAGTCAGCCACATTGGGAGAAAGAATAATGATGTTGCCTAGTTGTTGATACAAAATGATTAAAAAAATCTAAAATACCACAGATCAACCCCCATTTTGTTTAGCTTTGTCTCTTATGTCCTACAACATAAAAATAAGCTGATGTAGGGTTGGAAAGTTCAAGTTTGCCCTACAGTTCTGCCCCATGTTTGCTGTATGATAGGGAATTAGGGATTATTGCATGTTATTCTTGAGTCTGGAGAGGTGCTTAATGACCCAAGTTAATCCTAAATACATAAAAATAAGGTGTGGATGCTAGAAGCTCTTATGTGTCCATTGCCAGCTACCTATCTCAAAGCATACAAATCGCATTTGCCATAGCAATGCATAGTTGTTTTTGTTTTGCAGAAACTCAATTACGAAGAAATTTGACCATTTTTGCCAAATAAATTAGATCTAACATATTAGCCGAAAAAGACATCAAAGTGAATTTACTGGGTTCATTAACTTAGCAAATTAAGTTACAGAAAATTGTGCTTCTCTGTAATAGATTAAGGCACTATTCCACTGGGGTTTTTTTTTCAAACACGCACACATATTTCTTCTCACATAAGTAGATAATAGATGCTATGAAACGTTTGTTCTATTGATGTTTCTTCCGTTTGAATTTAAAATGATTCACCTGCACTGAGAATCGTATATATTCCCAGTCAAAGAATGTCAATTTCTCACTGATTTCTTTATATTATTATTGATTTTGGGAATGCTAAGTAAACATTCCAGAAAAAAATATATCTGTGTTCTTTAGCTCCAGCGGAGGAACAAATTGTTACTGCACTTGATGATACTGAATTAATGTGAGACTGGTGCTATTTCTCAAAAAAAAAGCTCTTTGGTGGCCCAGCGTGGCTCTTATCTTCTGTAGGGAATTAGCAGAGCCCATGTGTTTGTTAAATGAAACTTATAGCTAAAATTGCATTCTTTCTAGATGAAAGCACGCTGCGTAAAAATTTGCAAGTGTCAAGAAAAGTTTCTAGGAAATGCCTGAGCTAACTTAAAATAATTTGGTGATAATCATCTGGCTTCAGTTATTGATCAGCAGTGGAATATATATATAGATATAGCTATATAGATATATAGATATATCTATATATCTATATCTATATATATATATACACACACACACACACACACACACACACACACACACACTATGTTTTTTTGTATATATTGTTTTAGTTTAT
>NW_017306717.1:1024531-1025971 GCF_000935625.1 Nanorana parkeri | reverse complement strand
GTTTCTTTGTATGTATTTATTTAGCTTATTTATTTGTATTACTTCATGGTGTGGAAATACCTCACATTAAATAATTATTCAATTTTCTCAATGTCAGTGAGAATGCAGTTAAATATAGCATCATACAGTAATATTGCTGTACAGGGAGTAGATGTAAAACCTAACTTAATGACATCCAGTTAGCTAAAGTACTGTGCATCATAAATAACTGAAATTATTTTTCAAATAAAATTCTTGTTTTTAATTCTTTCATCCTTGGTTGCTTCTCAGTGCTCATGATTTTCTGTAGCCCCTTGAAGCCACTTCCTGTCTACATGCAAGTACTCCAGTGATGGCTATATGTAATTTCTTAGGAGGGGTTTCCTGATGGTTTTAACACTAAACCGTACCTCTGCAATAGGTGCTTTATTGAAAGCCAATGGAACAGGGTGAAAACATAGGAAGACAACAGTGAGAGAAGGACAGAGTGTTGTCACCACTTAACCTGAAAAGGACCTTCATGGTGGAATCAACAGGTACTATTTGCAGATTTAAAAAAGACTGCAAATGACTTTTGAAATTACATTCATGTTAAACTTAAATAGTTAATATATATTACATATACTTAATAAACAGCAGCTGGACAATTTTAGGTTACCTACTTTTCCTGTAAAGTGCAGAATACAAGCTAATTCAATAAACAAGTACACAGTGCAGTAACCAACAGTAAAAAATAGAAAAAATGTTGTAGCTGATCTGATTAAAGATACTGAAATCTAATTAAATTAGGTAGACAATGTCTAACATGTTACTGTCTTAATTAGTCAATTAATAGAGGTGAACCTCACTGGGTTTGGTGTACCCAGCAGAAAGTCCATGAATCCCAATTTTAGCATTGTACCACACTGAAGATTAAGGCCCTGTTCACACCTTTACGTTTTGTTGCGCGTTCAAGGCTCTATGAACGCTCTACAAAACGTACAAACATGAAAATCCCATTGTTTTCTATGGGTATGGTTCACACCTTTCCGTATTTCCGCCCGTCTGAACGCCCTACAAAACGCCCTACGCCCAAACAAGTACATGTACTTCTTTAGGCCGTTTTTGTTGGGCGTTTCCATTGGGATACAGCCAAGTAGCCCTCGGAAACGCGCGTTTGTCACGAATCGCGGTACAAAAATGCGCGACAAACGGGCATATTCAATACGCCTAGGTGTGAACAGAGCCTATGGGAGGCTAAACTAGCTATTTTCTGACCTTTTTAAGTGCTGCTAGTCAAACTATTGATGAATAAAAGGTGTGGGTATAGCTGGGCACTGCCTTGTGGGACATGGCAATAAATCAAAGCAACATCAAAGCAATAAAAAAAATACTGCAAAGCAGAGAGAGGGTCTTTTCATGTGGCTTAAAGGGTAACATTGAAAATAGACAAAGCCCCCCCCCCCCCCAAAGGCACAATTC
>NW_017306717.1:1020165-1024216 GCF_000935625.1 Nanorana parkeri | reverse complement strand
AAAAAAGCCCCCCCCCCCCCACAAGGCACCAGGTCTCAATGTTGAGGTGAAGGGCCTCTTAGCCACATCCTGTCCCCCAAAAAGGATTTGAGGTTTGTAATGGGGGCCTGGACGCCCCCTTCATAAGAAAAAGGTCCCCATATACCTGCCCCCTCCCAGGGGAATGAGTGCCCCCTATTAATCATTCCAACAAAAAGCTAAAAGTAAACAAAACACTCAATCACACTGTCCAGCAATGCAAATCCATAATTAATCATGACATCCAGTTATGTAAATCCTCATCAGTTAAAATGACCTGACATCCACCAATGTTTACTTGCTCCAGCCTAATCACTAAATGACAGATCCTCAACACTGTGGCAATGTGAAGACAGCAGTGGGAATCCCGGGTGATGTAATTGACCAGATATGGTAACAACCATATATGGTGAATGATGTGTCAACGAATTCCTGGCACTAAAGTTTACATTACAACAGCATTGGGAGTTGGGCAGAGAGACAGCCACAACAGTTCGGCAAGGTTTGTGAATGGTGAATGGCCTGGGTTTGCCTCAAACCCAGGCCATTCACCCTAAAACTTATTCCTGTCAATTATACTTTTTGGAGCTTACATTTGTGGAAGTAACGTACCAATATATGTTAGTTGAGTTGCAAAAAAATTGTATGATTACTCCTTCCCACTCTTCCTTTTAGTTTTTTTTATGCTTAATTCTGGCACAATTACTCAATAACAACTAAAAATGTGAAAAAATTAAAACAATGAAACTCATTCAGTAAGGCAATACAAAAGTACAATGAAAATTAACAAAATACAGTAACACAAAGTAAACCAATAGTTTAAACCTTTTTACTGGTCTGAGTACAGTAAACTACTAGATTGCTAGAAGTTACTGCAGTTTGCACACTGAGACTGCATTTTAGCCATGAATGTTGATGACAGCACACACAGAAACACTTCAGGAGAACCGGGTCAACCACTCCTAACACATTACGTGCTTGCAATCCCTCTGCTGACACAATGAACATCAGAGACCACAAAATCAATCCCACAAAAAAATACATTAAAGCACATTCTCCAAAAAATACAAATATTCAGGGGCACAAACCAATGTAAACATTGCTATTATCATCCGACCTTTTCTATACATATACCTCTTTAGGGAATGTTTTGTTATTTAGTGTTATATTGGTAAATGTTATATTGGTGCACAACTTAATGGCATGTAAAAGTAGTTTAATGTATACTGTGAAAAGTACTGTGGAAGACCTTTGCAGCTCACTGGCAGCTTAGTTGAAACCTTATTATATACCTTGGTGTAGCTATTGCTCAGTTGGGTGGTCTGGGAGGAGGAAGGGGGCTACTGGATAACCAATCATGCACATGACAAGAGCACCATAGTGTGTAGCCACTTTGCCCTAAGTGGGATGACTACTTAAATTTAGTTTGCTAGGACTGCATTCCATCTGGCTGATTCTATAGTTTATGATCATTTGGTTTTCCCAAAAGATTCTGTTATTGATTGCATCTGCCTGCTGCTGGGTGTAGCCTTGCCACAGAGCAGTGCAACCAGTGGCGTAACAATGGTCGTAGCGACCCAGGCGGCCGCTATGGGGCCCGGGCACAAGGGGGCCCTGCCAGGAGCGGGTGTGAAGACCACTGACAACCTGTCAGTGATGTGTGCAGCGATGTGTTTCCCATCACAGCCGCTGCGGAGCTGTGTCAGTGACAGCCAGCAGCTGCGGCAGAAGAGGCCGGCGTTCGCAGTGAAGGAGGAGGCGGGGCCCGCCTAAGAGCAACCCCGCCTACTCTTACATCACTGGCCAGAGGAGGCAGGGTCTGGGAACGGAAGAGGAGGCGGGGCCCAGCGACCACGGAGGCAGGCAGCGCTGACAGGTAAGAGGTGTGCAGCCCATCTGAGACCCCGCAGAGCCCACTATAGAGAGTCTATGGTGGTCTCTGCAGGGTCACTCTCAGGTGGGCTGTTTGGTATATCAGACGGGCTCTGAAAGTGGCATAACAAGCAAGCACTGTGATTTCTAGTTATGACCCTGAGTGCAACCAATAAGGAAATGCTATGGATATCTATGTCTCTCCAGCCAATCACTAGGGGTTTCATGGCCGATTATAACTATGACCCCTGTGTTTATTACATTTCCTCAAATGCCACAAATTAAATTAAATTTTCCTCAAACTGTGGAATGTGCCCATATATTGACTATAAGTATAACAAACATATGTGCTGCCTTTGGTGTTCCCATGAATTTTACTACTGCCTTAGACACCTACCCACCTATTAAATATGGCACTAAACATTTGGGAGAGGGCACAATGGGCACGGCTAGCAACGTTTTAAGGCTTGGTCCTTTCCCCTAACTCTGCTGCCAAAGAATTTTAGCCCACATGTGCTATTATGGGGAAAACATCAGTGATCATGGCTTTCATGCCTTAACACTCTATAAAATTAACAGAACAGACAGCGCATGAGTCCCAGAAAGAAAGCATTACTTGGACATAGGGGATATTTCATCTTTAATACATAAGGATCCAACCAATAGCAATTCAACTATTAAGTGGTATAAATAAGTAATTCTAAACAATAGACTGTTCCATGCTAACATCTGGGTGATATCTGTGACATATATGTATCAGTTTAAATACTTTTTTCTCCCTTTACAGCTAAGATATGAATGTGCAAGAGAAACCAACAAATGCTTCAGAATGAGCTGGGTTTCACATGATAATGTGTTTGGTTATAGTAGATTTTAATGTTTTGTAAATTTTTTAACATTGCCCTTTATAAATGTTTCAGGGGCTAGTTAAATGAGCAGTTTAATGTGCCCTGGTTTAGCCATTTGTAATGAGGATTTAACTGCTTTGTTTGTGAGAATCAGCCAGGAAAACAGATTACTGTCATCAAGCCTAAATGTTCTAGTCTAGAGTAGATCTAGGCTGTATGCAGCAGGTAGGCAACTTGGTCTTTTTAGAACTGGCTCAAGATAAAAGATAAATGTGTACATGGATTTTGGTTGCTGATATCCTGTGTATATTTCATTGCAATACACAAAAAATATGAAGTGAACTAGAAACTGTAGGCAGTTTCCAGCTGATATTAGGTGTATATTTTTAAGCACAGTCCTACATATCTCCCAGGCATTCAAAATTAATTGCCAAAATAATTCATAAAAGAGAAATCAAACTTTTATTTAACATTCAAAAGCCATGCCCAGTGTGATCATTCTTTCCAGTTTTAGGATCTTTACAGAACACAGGACCAGGGATACTGCACCAAAATCTGTAAAACTGAACTGTATAGTTTTAAAATGTGACTATTTTTAATTGTAATGTGCATAAATTGGGTTTTTGCATACTATTACAGATTACTATGGGGGTTATTCACAAAGCTAGCCGAAGTATCAGCCGTAGATCCGAACCGAAGGGCTGCTTTACGGGCTATTCACTATAGCCCGTACAGCTCACGAAGTTGGCCGAGTGACTCAGTCGAGCCGAAGGCATATGCCTTGACTCGACTGAGCCGAGGTGAGAGCTGATGCTGGCCGAACGGCCGGCCATTGGTCGACTGACAACCTGCTACTGATAGTTGGGCGGAGCCAGCCGTCATCTCACGGCTGGCTCCGGCCACTTGCATAGACAGATCAGCGTCCCCTGGTTATCAGGTAACCAGGGATGCTGATCTGTCATTACCAGATATCCCAACTCTCCCGGAAGCTCCGGGAGTCTCCTGCTATTAGATAGCCGTTCCTGGCCGCCTGGGAGAGAAACACTTTCTCCCGGAAAGGTTTACTCTGCTCGATCGAGCAGAGTAAACCTTTACGTGTTCTGTTGTTTTTTTTTCTTCTGACATTGGAGCAGCCGGCTGCCGTAAATTAGAAGAAAGAAAACCAGCATAGGAATGCATAGGTACATTTCATTTTGCAATAGCTAATAGCAAACAGGCTATTGCACCCGCCCACTGCTGCTGTCAATCAGCAGAGGGGACCTGAAGTTCTCCATCAGGTCCTCTTCTAGTGATTGACAGCAGCAGAGAGCGGG
>NW_017306717.1:1016764-1020115 GCF_000935625.1 Nanorana parkeri | reverse complement strand
TCCAGCTTCCAGTATAAAATAACAAAAACCACAGTCCAATACATACAGTTGTTCTGGCAGACCTTATTCCCCAGATATGCAGACACTCTCCAGTCTGTGTCCATCCAGTGCAGCCTGGATCTTGCTCTGAGCTCTCTCCCCCTCCCCCCTAAAAAAAAAATTACAAATCACAGTATCATATCTTTAAGGTGTATTTATCAGTGAATCACTGGTAAAACTTACCAAGTAGAAAAGGTTTGATGTGATTTGCTCAGCAATTTTAGACAGGATTCATCCTTTGTATGATATGACAGATGATAGTCAATGGGCAAATGTTGTTAGTTCGAATCTTGCCAGGTTGGATCTTGATAGCACAGTAGCAGCAATGTTTCACCTTTTGCAGACATGGTTTCCATGGTGCTGAAACTGCGTTTATACATTGTCTATTTTCTCATTGTACCATTATCAAATAGACACCTATATGTACAATTTAATTTTAAAAAGTACTCAGTGGTATAATGTTTTTATCTTTAGAACCCTATAGAACTTATCTATTCTGTATCAATTCTGAAAATATGGAGATCCTAAACATTTTTGGTGGGACTCTATTTTGACTTCCAATCCACAAGTTGTGCATCTAGTAACACTACCAGTCTGAAATAATGGTATGACACATTGCATTTTAACAGGTGCTGTTCTTTCTCCTCCTTCATTCACAATATTGACTGTAGGGATATTTTATTGTTGAAGGATATGTTTATATAAAAAAATCCTTGACTCTAAACACTGTATGTATTGGGTAGACATGTGCGATTCATTTCGGAAAGATTCGTTATTCAGACGAGTTTTCAGAAATTATATCCGAATCTCCGAATGACAGAAATGACGAATGAAAATGAATCCGAATTTCCGATAACAAACGTCTCTGAAGAAATTTGATAGCAGTAGTCTGTACGAATATTCGTTTCTGGATGAATATTCGATGCAGCAAAGTGACATTAGACAAAAGAAAAAATAATAACTTTTTTTTGTTTACAGTCTGCAGAAGAGAAAAAAAAAGCATGAGGTTCCCCCCAATTGATACAGACCCTTCAGGTCTGGTAGGAATGTTAGGAGGGATCACCCAAGTAAAAAAAAAGAAGTGCATGGGGTTCCCCCTAAAAGCCATACCAATCCCTTTAGGTCTGGTAGGAATTGTAAGGGGGAACCAAAAATGGGGGGAACCAAATGTGGGGGAGACAAATGTGGGCCCTCCCTAAAATTCCTACTAGAACCTTGATCTGAGCAAAGACCTGGCAGGGCAGGAAAGGGAGGGGATGATTGAGTGCCACCCCTCCCTGCGCCTTACCAGGCATGGGAGGATGTTCCCATGCCGATAGGGACATGGGCCTTTTTTGCGGGCAGGAGGCTTTTTTGCATCGGGGTACCCCTTTAATTAAGGGGCACCCAGATGCCGCTCCTCCCCCTTCTGAATGAGTAATGGGTACCTGTACCCATACTTATTCACTAAAGGGTTAAAAGTAAAAGTAAATAAACCACACTTTTAGAAAAAAATCCTTCCGGGTCAGGGTTGTGGGGAAGAGGCCCTTGTCCCCATCGGCATGGGGATACACTCCTAAAGGATCTGGTATCAATTGGGGGGAACCTCATGCTTTTTTTTCTCTTCTGCAGACTGTAAAAAAAAAGCAATTTTTTTTCTTTTGTCTAATGTCACTTTGCTGCAACAAATATTCGTCCAGAAACGAATATTCATACAGACTACCGCTAATTAATTTCTTCCGAATCCGAGTCTCGAAACGAATTGACTTTCGGACCCGAATCTCGAAAAACTAAATAACGGAAAATCCGAATGAAAACGAAACGAAACTTAACTAATTTTTTGCCGGTGCACATGTCTACTTTTGGGTATGGAACCACCTTTCAGAATTCAGATCACACCCTACAGATGACTATGTAATTCAGGTTTAAAAAGGTTTGGTCAGCAGGTGAAATATTTACCAAAACCACCACTAAAATGTTAATTTCACCATACGAGCCAGGCCTTGTGTGTCTGTTTTTGTTTTCAGTTGTATAACAGTGATAAAAATACCTTGTTACATAAAGCCACATGTAGTGCTGAAACTGGAGAAATAGATAATATTGCAATAATCATGAAAAATTTCCATCCCAGTAGTGGTATTGTAATGCCTAATCACAAGGATAAGATGATAATTAATGTCTTGTTTTTTTTCTATTCAAGGAAACAATGAGCTACATTGACACTCAATATCCTGTGTTACTTAACACAGTTTTAATTTGCAACAATTCTAAATGCATTATTTATTGTCATTGTGCACACAGTTTGTTAACCATTTTTAATCAAATCAGGTTTATTGGTTTAGTAACAGTACAATACAACAGTAGACATGCGTACATGAAAGTATGAAACTAACAGGCATACAAGCAGATTGTGTCATGAAACTCGACTCGGACTGATGGAGGCACGGAGACGGGTATGGCCAGAGTCGTATATATATGGAGCTCAAATGGACTATTTCATACCACTTTGGGCTGTAAGCCGTGCCGTATGCCCTAATAAACAGAGAAGGGGGGGAGACAAACCCAAAGACGAAAAACAAGACAACACTAGACGATACAACGCAACAGGGACAACAGGGAGGTGGACGGGAATTGCACACATCGTACTCTAGTAATCGGGGTTCTGCGGATGTACATAGCGGTGAAAGGACCAGAACACATACAGTGGGCGAGGTGACAACCAAGGAAAACACTCCAGTTACTAGAATAAGGTTAGTACGGTGGGGAAATCTGTGGAGTCCTGAAAGCAAATCCAGAGCAACCACATGTCTCGGAAGAACGCCATTCGGTCAGTATCAATGGCGACCATTTCTTCCATGCGCATAATATCATTTAGGCAGGCCAGCCATGCTGAGGCTGAGGGAGCCTGAGTGGACTTCCAGTGCCCTGCGATAACCTGTCTGGCTGCAAAAAGGAAGAACCGCAGGGGGGATTTCTTCGCTTTCGAGATCTGAGAGGGGAGCAAAGTGAGAAGTGTCAGGGTAGGAGTGTTTCGTGTGGTCGTGGAATGTGCCCTGTCATATACGGTCAATACCGCGTCCCAAAACCTCTTAATCAAATGACACGACCACCACATATGTAAGTATGTACCTTCAGAAACTTGACATCTCCAGCAGGTCTGCGTCACCGAAGGGAACATACGGTGCAATCGGACTGGGGTAAAATACCACCTGGAAAGTAGCTTAAAGTTGCGCTCCTGCAATTTACACGACATTGCCAATTTGTGTGTAAAGACGAAAATCTTGTCCCAGTCAGTGGGAGACATAGCGGAGTCCACATCCTCAGTCCACGTGT
>NW_017306717.1:985744-1016335 GCF_000935625.1 Nanorana parkeri | reverse complement strand
TCGAGTAGGGTCTGGGAGACAAACACGTAGTCAATCCTACTGTAAGAGTTATGGGCGTGCGAATAAAAGGTGTAGTCAGTGTCATCAGGATGTCGAGTCCGCCAGAGGTCAAGGAGGTGCATGGAGGCAAGTTTAAATTTCAACTTACGTAGGTCTGCTTGCGAAATGGAGCTCCTACCAGAGGAGGAGTCTATGCGGGGGTCCAGGGGTAGGTTGAAGTCACCACCCAGTACAATTGCACCTTCGGTGAAAGATTCCAGGGCCTTCAGGTAACGCAGACAAGCCGGGGTAGCAGACGCAGCGGATCTGCGTGGGGACTTTGATTGCCAGTGTTCACGGACCAGTATATCAGGAAAGCTCGTAGTATAGGGCCAATCCGGTAGGGCAACTTGTGCTAGCTGGAAAAAGCCAAGGAACCTCGGGAGATCGCCCAGGTGATGGAAGATCGAGGATTTGCCATCGCGGGATGCAATAAGATGGAATGGATATCCCCAGCGGTATGTGATGTTGTTGGCGCGGAGGACTTCCAAAAGGGGCTTGAGGGCCCTGCGCATCTGCAAGGTACGGCGAGAGAGATCTGCCAAAAGAATAATCGGGGAGCCATTGAACTGAATCTCTTCAGAGGCACGGGCAGCCGACATCACCGCCTCCTTTACCGCATAGAAATGCACTCTGCAAATAACATCCCTTGGGCGGTTAAGTGCGGTAGATCTAGGACCAAGGACCCTGGAAAAATTAAGACAACTTCTTACAAAACATTGGCATATATTTGATCTATGCCCACCACTATCCAAAATAGTGGGTCCAAGACCCCTACTTACAGCCCGTCGTTTCAAAAAATCTGAAAGATAGTCTAGTCAATTCTGAATATACACCTAGCTCATCAAAACAATCACCCCTAAGTTGTAAAAAAAGACTGAAAGGCATGTACCCTTGTGGGGGCTGTCAGATTTGCCCATATATAGATAAAGCAAAAACCTTTAGAAACTCGGAGGGCACAAAATCTTTTAATATAGTAAGTTTCAACAACTGCAATTCAAGTAAGATTATATACCTAATTGAATGCCCATGCCAGAAGTTCTATGTGGGAAAAACTAAAAGACAACTAAAAGTAAGAATAGGTGAACACCTAAATGATATTAAAAAAAGAGAGATAGACAGTCCCCTAGCCCTACACTTTTTGGAACATCATAAAGGGGTCCCCGATGGACTTAAAGTCAAGATTATTTATGCATTAAACATTTCACCCCGCAGAGGAGATTTTGATAAGATTCTCCAACAGCGGGAGAAGATGTGGATCTACCGATTAAACACGATGTTACCTATAGGGTTAAACAACGAATGCAACCTTAACATCTTTTTATAAGATAGTATGTTCAACCTAATATATCGATAGATCCACATATTTCTGAAATTAATCCACATATATGTGATTAAGCTGTCCTGACAAGTATGTACATGTCGTCATATATGATAGGATGTAATCAAAAGAGAGAAATCTGTGTATATACAGGGCCGTGTGGGAAACACTCTCCATATATGCAAATTTTAATCGTGTGTTGTCTAATGAAACCAGTAATTGGTTTTCCACCTGAAGGAAGGGGAATTATCCTTCACAATCTAAACTAATGATCAAAAAGGAAGAAAGAGACGTGACCTAACTGTTTAAGAAGCAGTTCCCCCGACCTCAGAGTATGTCCTGACGAAGCCCCGCATAGTAGGAGGGGCGAAACGCGTCGACAGACAGACAGCGACCAGACACACAACTATCATGCCACAAGTGGATGTACGATCCTGATGCCAGGGAACTCTGCTATATTTTCAATCGGGGCCCGGGGTTCTCAGCGACGGACAGACTATACCTAGAATATCCAGGAGACGATCCAAAGATCCACTAAGTGGAAATATCCCTCAAATCTACTATCTGGGATCAGATAGCAACTATCATCCCCTGGAGGAAATAACAAGGCATCTACACATGTAAATGGACTACTGGACCCTACAGGAAGAAAAAATTTTCAAATCGCCCGGACCATAAGAAAACTTCAGTAAACGTGAGTGACAAAAAATCCTTTATTTATGTCCGTCAAGGACGGTGTCTGAATACCACTCTGAAGTGAAGTCTTACACCTTCTACACTCAAAACTCAATACCACTGAGGGAGAGAAGGTTAAAGTCAGGCGCTACTTTAAACATTTCACCCCGCAGAGGAGATTTTGATAAGATTCTCCAACAGCGGGAGAAGATGTGGATCTACCGATTAAACACGATGTTACCTATAGGGTTAAACAACGAATGCAACCTTAACATCTTTTTATAAGATAGTATGTTCAACCTAATATATCGATAGATCCACATATTTCTGAAATTAATCCACATATATGTGATTAAGCTGTCCTGACAAGTATGTACATGTCGTCATATATGATAGGATGTAATCAAAAGAGAGAAATCTGTGTATATACAGGGCCGTGTGGGAAACACTCTCCATATATGCAAATTTTAATCGTGTGTTGTCTAATGAAACCAGTAATTGGTTTTCCACCTGAAGGAAGGGGAATTATCCTTCACAATCTAAACTAATGATCAAAAAGGAAGAAAGAGACGTGACCTAACTGTTTAAGAAGCAGTTCCCCCGACCTCAGAGTATGTCCTGACGAAGCCCCGCATAGTAGGAGGGGCGAAACGCGTCGACAGACAGACAGCGACCAGACACACAACTATCATGCCACAAGTGGATGTACGATCCTGATGCCAGGGAACTCTGCTATATTTTCAATCGGGGCCCGGGGTTCTCAGCGACGGACAGACTATACCTAGAATATCCAGGAGACGATCCAAAGATCCACTAAGTGGAAATATCCCTCAAATCTACTATCTGGGATCAGATAGCAACTATCATCCCCTGGAGGAAATAACAAGGCATCTACACATGTAAATGGACTACTGGACCCTACAGGAAGAAAAAATTTTCAAATCGCCCGGACCATAAGAAAACTTCAGTAAACGTGAGTGACAAAAAATCCTTTATTTATGTCCGTCAAGGACGGTGTCTGAATACCACTCTGAAGTGAAGTCTTACACCTTCTACACTCAAAACTCAATACCACTGAGGGAGAGAAGGTTAAAGTCAGGCGCTACATTGAAGATAGTCCAGTGATAGTCTGTCCATGAGAAACCCCTCCCCTCCCCCCCCGTTCTGAGCAGATAATTCGATTACACTTCGGTGTTCCCATTACGATATTCCAAGGCTAAGGAGGAGGAAGGGGTCAATTGCACATATGGCTAGATTCAAGCCAACACCAAATCAAGGAAGACTTAACCTCACAGCTAAACATCTAATCAAAGGAATCTTTAAAGAAAAACAAATTGATAGAAGGAAAATAATTGAAAGCATATCGAAAATATATTCCATCGAACTAGAGGATGGCTACATAGGATCAACCTAGTTAACAAGTACCACCGTCTGAGTATATTATATAATTTCATTATAAGCGGATGAAGCCAAGATTACCATCTCAGATCTGCTTTGATCCTTTCTTTCCATTCACAAAATGAAATTATAAGAAAATCTTTCCTTTTGATTGCCCTATCCCTGGGATACGTTTTTAGTCCATACAGCCTATGCAAGTCGGTATATGTATGGGCTATTCCACGAAGGGATAAGTAGCGACGCTGAAATTGCATCGGTTATTTACCCCTTACGGTGAAATTAATGTTGAATACAAATGAGGATCGATCCACATTAAATTTATGATTGTCTGTAATTTTTAAAGTTTTTATGGTGGGAAAGTTAGTCAAATGTGTTATCTTATATGTCTTTTTCAATAAAATAATTTTTTCATGCAACTAACTGGCTTGTCCGGATCCCTGAATTGACCACTGCTAACCCGTTATCTTGTAACGAGTTAATCCTTTTTCTTTGTACGAATTAATATGGTCACGGATCGGGCCACATAAGCAGTTGTGCAAATACGAGGAGGGTGATTATAATCAGTCGGATCTCCAGGTAGGAACAAAACCCGTTTCCAACCGTATACACCATTTGCACATTGATAGTTAAATGCATTTGTGTGGCCATATGTTTTCTATATCATGTTCACAGTTGCCTTGTGAGCGTATGATGAGGTTTTGTCATGTTTTTTTTACTGGGAGGGGGTGGTATAGTTGTGCTCATGTTTTTGTATATGGTATTCTTGTATCAATAAATGGTATCAATTATATTTAGGTTTAGCATTCATGAAGATGCTTGTCAGTGTACCTAGGGCTGTATAAATTCAATATTTATAGGGTTTTTCACAAAGGAGCCAAAGGATTAAACAGAAGCATCGGCTAATCCTTCGGGTCACTTCGGCCACTGGAGCCCTCCGGTTCAGCCCAAACCAAAGGACTGTTGTACGGGCTATTCACAATAGCCTCTACAACAGTTGAAGGCCGGCGAACGGCTCAGCTGTGCCAAGTGCATATGCTTCGGTTTGGCTGAAGCCGTATGCACAGCCGAAGTGGGGAGAACAGTCTGCCGAAGCAGACCGTTTTCCCCGCAAATGACGACCGGGCAAAGACAACCGTGATGTCACAGCTGGCTCCGCCCCCTTGTTGTTATTCAATGACAGCCCAGCGTTCTATGGTTATTTGAGGACACTGGGCTGTCATTAAATGACAACAACTGTGTGGAGCCAGTCGTGCCATCAGCCGTGCCATCAGCCGTTTAAATCAGCCGATCCAGATGCTGGATCGGCTGAGCTGAATGGCTCCTTCACTTCGGTTCAGCTGAACATGCTGAGCATGTTCGGCTGAACCAAAGCCAGCTAATGTACTGCTGATTTTAGCCAATGTACGGCTGCCTTCGACAGCTTAGTGAATAATCCCTTTAATAAAGTATCTTGTTTCCTTTTCTTTCACATTTATGTATTTGCTAATACACACCCAGGTACACATGACTCATAATTTTTTTATGTTATTTTTGAGTATTATATTATACCAGCTATATCTTTAATCATGCAGTATTAAGACAACAGAGGCTTCCCTGTATATTTACATATTTTAAAGTCCTCCAGCCATTTTTTTGGAAAGAGGATTAGCATCTCTGTCAGGTTTTAAGTGGTGTCAGGATTCCTCTTAGGAAGATTTGTTTTTAATTTCTGCTCTGTCTGTCCCGTCACCTGGGCAGAAAATGAGGTGAAAACTCCCAATCTAGGACCTGGATATTCATCTTCCCCAGTCTACTGTTTTTATTGCTCTATGTGTCCCCATTGGGTAGATTCCCCTCCCTTCTTGCTCTGACTCCCATAAATAAATGAAGTAAAGGGAAATCTCCCCAACAAAAAGATTTGTCTAGAGTTGGGCTTTAAACATTACACTGAAAACTGGAGATCCTGCTAAATTGTTGGATCACAGTACCTGCATTTACAATGGAGAACAAAATATAATGTTCTGAAAAAAATCGCACTTATTTCTTTTTGGTTATAAAGTAGCATATCATATAACATTATTTATCCTGTTCATATTTGTTCATAATCTTGCAGTAAAATTCACGAATCTGATGGCATAAAAATGCATCTTAAGTAAATAATCTATTGATTCTTAGGTGGATAGTTACTATTTATAAGCTGCAATATGAGATTTTTTTAATATAAGACATGTTGTTTTTTTGTTCATTTATGTCTGTTAAAGTGTATGTAAACCCTAACAATGAAATTCTCTTATTTGCTTCTTTTTTGATCTGTAAAATATACCATTCAACGTGACAATAAATGCAAAACAAATACCTGTTCATCCTGCCAGAAATACAGAAACCTATTCCTATGTTATGGAGATGAATGGAAGGGGATGTGTCTGAAGTCCTAACACACTTTCTGTTCTAATCTAACAACGCTGTTCCTCCATAGATACAATGAGTGAGCGTGATCAAAGTGTGTTAGTGGCACAATCACCAAAGAAAAACAAAGGGAAAAAACATAAAATAAACATTTTGCAACCGCAACATCTAAGGACTGATAAGTTGAAATAAAAAAATGTGCATGTATAGTCAAAGCTTTATTTTCAGTTTTGGAATCTTAAAAATGCATTCAAGTATTTAACTTTAACTACTTAACTATTAAGAAAAATGTACCTTATTTGGGTATCACTCAGCTGTAGATTCAAATCATCTCTGAATTGGTTCTGACACTGTCCTTCCTTATGGAGGGGGGCTACTTTTGTTCCCCGTGGTCCCTGCATGTGTTGTAAAGTAGCTACTGCTCCAATCTTGCTCTCGTGATGGACTACAATCTCACATTTAGTTTCCTAATTTGTATTGAGATTGTAGTCCATTAGGAGGAGTGAGCTTGGAGTGGTGGCTACTTTACAACACACACAAGGACCATGGGAAACAAAAGTAGGCACCCTCCAGAAGGAAGGACAGTATCAGCACCAATTCAGAGATGATTTGATGAACTACAGCTGAGTGATGCACAAATAAGCTACATTTTTGTTAATAGTTAGGGTACTTGAATGCATTTTTAAGGTTTAACTCCTGAGTTTAGTGTCAGTTAAAGTGGTTAATAAATAATACTAATAAAATGTTAAAAAAGAAAGAAACCAAAGGATACTGCATTGAAAAATTTGAAAGGTCTTAATCACTGACAGATTTGTTTAAAATTTTCATTCCTTAATTATTACATCACAGTTTACAAAACAGAGTAAAGTCATATAAGGCTTCAGTTCCCTTTGTTTTGATGTGGTTATACACCCTACAGATACTATACAGCAAGACTTGCAGACAGAAAAGTTAGGTGAATAAATACATCTGGAAATATTCACTGCTGGCTCATGTCTTGTCCATTACTTAATAGGTTGAACAACTTCTCTCTTGTTTCCAGCTCTCCTAGGTAAACAATATCACTCACCAGCGGTACACATTCAGAGAGGAACTACACTTGCTGAGTCTGGAAGGTCTGACATACTTTTCTCTATGCTTACTTCAAGTGCTACCAAACAGAACTGAAAAGGTGACAACATCAAACCGCCACATTCTTTCTTGTTACAGAGTCATAAAATCTAAAACAGAGTGGACTAAAAATATGGTGGTTTCATAGTCTACTGCATTGCTTGCTAACAGATTTTCAGAACAGTTCAAAGAGTCTACTTTCCATCTGTGTTTGGTGAAGGGTGCAAAATCCTTGAGGCCATCTGCAAATTCTGCTTCATCTCTAACACTTGGAATAACAAAGGTGTTTTTTTTTCAAAGCTGGATTCTCCCCTCCTGGTGTGAGACTGTAGATATAGTTCAGGGAAGTTTGGAAACTTCAGAGTAGATATTTCACTTTCCTTCAGGGAGATCTTTTGAGGATGTCAGGTCTATGCCCTACATAACATGGGTTACTGATATCAGAGGACAACGGTTAACAAACCCTATACAGAAATGCTTTCTTCTGGATGCTGAATGTGCAGACCACTTGTCTTTACCTTCATTTCACTCAACTGTTGGAGCCAAAGGAAATGGCAATTACATTTCAGGATACAAAAACAGAGCAGATTTTACCTAATCCTAGTAAGAGTTTATGACACTTCCTATTAGATATAGAAATCAATATGCAAGGCACACACACATATATTCATATACACTCACACACACACACACATCAAGATATAATATTTATACTATACTATATTTATACTATACTATATATAACACACACACACACATATATATATATATATATTTCCAACAAATGTGCCACTTCTTTGCTCAATAAGACAATTTTGGGGATCCCCGCCCTTCATCTTGTTCAAGGTGAATAACAAAGTAGGAAGTTTAAATGTATCCACGACAACCATCAGATGTATTATCCCTATTAACCCTATACAGACTTCCATTACTAGGATTCTAAATACACAGTACACTTATTGTATTGTTACACATATATCAATTAACATATCAACACAATCAACATTATATTATAACAAAGTAGCCAAAGTCCATATCTATAACAGTTGTATCAAGTCCATCAATCCCCATCCGTGAATAGTAGGAACCTGTAAGAAACTATCAAAATCAGCAACAAAGGGTAGCATTAATTGTACGATTCCATGTGATTAGAGCACGCTATCGCACAACACATCTAGTGTGCAATTCTGTGCGTATTGTTCATTTGAATGGTACCCCAAAGCAACCCTCGGTCACCGTGTGTTGCAATGCAAGCACAATGCGTGGTAGCAAAATGCAAAATGCCATGGGCTGTGGTGCAGTGACAAAAGTAGTGCATGCACTACTTTTTTCCACCGCAATGCAATGCACAGTATTGTGGAACTGTGTAGTGCATGCACTACTTTTTCTACTGCAATGCATAGTTTTTAGGTACCACAGATTGTGCTGTGTTGCAGCACATGGCGGCCAGAAGGTGAGTTGGGATGCCATTTAAATGAGTGCAATGCACCTAGCATGGGGTGATGCACAGTATGTGCATTGGGCAACAGCATGCATTAATCGCACAGTATCGTGCGATCAAAGCTATGCTTTGGTGTGAACGGGTCCTAACTTCCCTGCTCATTCCTTGTGGATGTAAAGTAGATAATTTATTTATCCACCACACCTCTCTTTTTTTTAAAATCGTATCAACATCTCTTTTAGTTTGTGGTACATTAACAAAAATCAGGGTTGGGCAACACCGGCCTTCTAGCTGTTGTGGAACTACAAGTCCCATGAGGCATTACAATACTGACCGCTACAGTTACACAGACTTGACAGGGGGTGTAGAGATGAGCAGTCTTAAAAGAACATTGCAGGGGGAAAAGGGGTAACCAATGTTAGAAAACCTGTGGATATTTATCCTTCAGATGTTCAATATTCACTTTATTATTACTATATTAAACCAGTTATTGTGGCCGTGTGATAACATTAGATGAAATTTGGTCTTATCAGACTCCATTTTATTAAAAAGAATGGTTTCTGAACTGCTTTGTGAATCTGACTTTCAGACATCACTGATAATAAGAACAGGTGCTGATAAGAACTTTTGAATTTGGTTTGTGTGGTGCAAAACACAAGAAAACACAGTGGTCTATTCACCAAGCCGAGTGAATGACTGATCTGAAGTGAATTGAGCCGAACACTGTTCGGCTATTCACTTCAGGCTGGTACGGCTGATTTCAGCCGTACATCGGCTGAAATCAGCAGTACATCGGCTTGCTTCGAGTGGCTTCGGGTCGGCCGAACATGCTGTTCAGAAGGAGTTCGACTCAGCCGATCCAACATCTGGATCGGCTGAGCCGAACCTCCGGCAGGCTTCTCACTGCTGTTCGGGCTCTTCTTAAAAATGCCGAACAGCAGTGAGTGAATAGCCGAATGCCGCTGAGCGGCATTCGGCTCGGCTGTTCTGCTCGGTCCCTCAGAGGTACCGAGCAGAACAGAAAAAGAGTGAATAAAGTAAAAAAAAGTAAATAGAAGATGATTGTGCGGAGCTAGCAGTGACAGCTAGCTACGCCCAATAGTTTCCTATTGTCCGGCGGCTCTGCTGCTGTAAAAAAAAACGAAAAAAAAAAACTCTCCCGTGCGCTCTGGGAGCCTCCCGCTCCCAGCCGCCCAGGAGAGAAACACCGCTGTGTCTTTTTTTCTTTATTCTGACACGATCGATGTCAAAATAGAAAAAAAAAAAAAGATAATTTTCCCATTGAAAAGCATTGGGACATTACTATTGGCTATTTCAATTTGCAATAGCCAATAGTAAACTAGCATTGTTCCCGCCCTCTGCTGATGGACCTGATGGGGAACTGCAGCAGAGGGCGGGTACAATGCTAGTTTACTATTGGCTATTGCAAATTGAAATAGCCAATAGTAATGTCCCAATGCTTTTCAATGGGAAACATCTTTTATTTATTTTTTCTATTCACAATGCTCTGCTGATGTAACCTTCCCAGGATGCAAAGCTTTGGCACAATACATAATTTGTGCCAGAAGTGCACTAGGAAGTAGATGAACTCTATTTGTAAGTAAATTAAAAACAAGTTTGCTGATGTGATTTTTAGTAAAAGGGGGTCCACTTTAATTTGTCATTTACCTGTCCATGTAATTTTACTGCTAAAATTTCCTTTTTTATTAATATTCTTTAGACCATATCAGGACTGTGCAGCATTGTGAATAGCCCGTACAGCACCCCTTCGCTTCTACTGAACCGAAGGGGTCCTGGGGCCGAAGCTAGCCGAAGGATCAGCCGAAGCTACGGCCAGATCCTTTGGCAGCTTCGTGATTAGACCCCACAGTGAATTAGTTGTACGGATAACATACAGATGAATGACTCCAGATTTGTGGAGCAATGTGATTGTAAATTTCCCTGATCATGTTTATCAGTTATACCACCATAACTATATTTTTTACTGTTAATATTTAGAAATAAAAGATGTGTTCCAAAAATGCAGAGAGTGTGTTTCTATAAAAACAGAATTAGTAAGTCATCACAATTAATTGTTTGTTTTAACTTAAGGTGCCCATACACCTTACAATTATCTGCAGATTTTCTGTGGTCAGATGGCAAAAGTGCAACAGATTGGCTCAGGTGGAGATTACTCCATCCACACAGTTAAGTGTAAATGGAGGAATCTGTTGCACCTTTTCCATCTGACCACAGAAAATCTGCAGATAAATTGTAAGGTGTATGGCCAGCTTAAGGGTCCCCACACACCTTACGATTATCGTACGATAATCGCGGGAAATCCGGCGATCGTACCATGATCGTAAGGTGTGTGGAAGCCGTGCGACCTCTATCACTGTAAGGTCACACGACTTTAAACTTATGGACATGTTCGAAAACCCGCCGAGCATCGTACGATGTTCGGCGGGTTTGTGGCATGTCCGTACGATAACAGCCGTACGGGCCGGTGTGCGCAAGCGCACACTGCCCGTTCGGCATTGCGGTCATCGGAAGCCCGCCCCTCGGGGGCGTGGCTTGCGATCATCGCAAGTACGATCTGCCTATGCAACATAGGCAGATCGTACGTTTTTTTAAGTACCTTACAACCATCGCAAGACAAAAGACTTGCGATGGTTGTAAGGTGTGTGCCCAGCCTAAGATTCCTAATGCCCAACCTTCAGCTGTTTAGTACCTATCATACAGCCCTTGAGCCCCAGCAGCCATGATCTCACTCAGAGCCAGTAAATAAAAATTATTAATTGGACCTAAATAGGTTCACCTGTTTCCAATTTTTCATCTTTCCCTATCTTGTCCTTTTCCTTGATTTTGCTGAGATTAATATCAAATCCAGTTCCAAAAGTTTATGAACTAACAGTCTCATGTAACATGTCCTCATGTCCCCAGACTCTCTATTTCCTTGTGGCCCAGTGTTTGTGACTAGTGATGGGCCGAAAACCCCTGTGTTCGGTTCGTATTCGAACACCCGAACGGCCGAAAAGTTTGAATACGAGCTCACACCTAATGCAAATCAATGGGGGTTGAACGTTTGAAAATGAATGTCCCCTTTAAGAAGTTTTATATGCAAGTTATTGGCCATAAAAGGTGTATGGGGGTCCGGGCACTGCCCTGGGGACATAAATCACTGACAAAAGAACAAAAAAAATAAACCGTTTTTAAAGGAGCAGTGATTTTAACATCACTTAAAGGGTAAGAATAAAAATGAAAAATGCCTTCAAATATTGTGCCTGGGTGGTCCCCTTAACCTGCCTGTGAAGTGGCGGATCTGTACAATGTATAGAACCTGCTGCAGCAAAACTGACATTTCTAAAAAAAAAATGAAATTCTTTTTTCACTTTTAAAGTGTGCAGTTCCCCCTCCCGTTAGATCTGGTAGGCATGTTAGGAGGGACCAATTTTTAAAAAGAAATTACGTAGGGTTCCCCCTCAAAGTCATACCAGGCCCTTAAGGTCTGGTAAGAATTTTAAGGAGGAATCCCACCCCCCAAAATGGGGGGGGGAAATGTGGGGTCCCCCCTAAAATTCCCAACCAGACCCTTGATCCGGGCATAGGCCTGGCAGGGCCGGAAAGGGGGGGGGGGCGAGTGAACGCCCCCCCTCCCACACCAGGCCACATGCCCTTGGCACTGGGAGGGTGCTTTTCCAGGGACGCCCCTGCAAAAGCACCTTGTCCTCATACCGATGGGGACAAGGGCCTCGTCCCCACAACCCTAACCTGGTGGTGGTGGGGGTCTGCGGGAAGGGGGCTTGTTTGCATCGGGGTACCCCTTTAATTAAGGAGGCAGCCAGATGCCGCCCCCCTCCCTTGTTAATCAGTAAAGGGTGCTTGTACCCCTACCCATTAACTAAAGGGTTAGATGAAATAGTTATTACAAAGTCCAGACTTTTGATAAAATCCTTTATTTGAAAAAAAAAACAAACATCATGTTTTTGACAAGTCTTTTATTTAAAAAAAAAAAAATGGATCCACCGACATAATCCAAGGCCAATCACGGCATCCAGCGTTGTCCACAATGACGACTAAAATAAAACAATAAAAAATAAATAGCAATAATAAGAAAAAAACCCTGCCAGCCGCTGTCCCGTCCGCTCCCTGCCGACTCCTGCCGAATAATGGCATTTTGACAGATGCCGGCCAAACAAACAACTGGGCGGAGCTAGTGGTGACAGCTAGCTCTGCCCAATTGTGTAATTTGCCGTCATCTGATAGGCGAGACATGATTGTGCAGAGTCATCACGACTTTGCCCAATCATGGCTCTAACTCAATATTGAGCCCTGATTGGACAAAGCCTTGCACCTGGTGCAAGACTATAACCATTTAGAGCTTCGGAGGGCATTTTGCCTTATGGAACGTTCCATGGTCGAACAAACCACGAATGTCCCATAAAGTTTGGTGTTCGGCCAACGCTCAAACTGCCGATGTTTGATTCGAACTCATGTTGGAATTGAACAGTCGGACCATCCCTATTTGTGACCTCACCACTGTCAAACATATAGAGTTAGGGAACAACAACAAATAGAATTAAGTGATTCTTTGCTGGTTTTCCACATGTCCTTTATGTGCTCAAACATTCCTGCTCATTAAAGCTGGCCATACACCTTACAATTATCTGCAGATTTTCTGTGGTCAGATGGGAAAGGTGCAACAGCTTCCTCCATCTACACTTAACTGTGTGGATGGAGTAATCTCCACCTGGGCCAATCTGTTGCACTTTTTCCATCTGACCACAGAAAATCTGCAGATAATTGTAATGCTGGGCACACACCTTACAACCATCGCAAGACTTTTGTCTTGCGATGGTGGTAAGGTAATTTAAAAAACCTACGATCTGCCTATCTTGGACAGGCAGATCGTAATTGCGATGATCGCAAGCCGCGTCATGTTTTTGACAAGTCTTTTATTTAAAAAAAAAAAAATGGATCCACCGACATAATCCAAGGCCAATCACGGCATCCAGCGTTGTCCACAATGACGACTAAAATAAAACAATAAAAAATAAATAGCAATAATAAGAAAAAAACCCTGCCAGCCGCTGTCCCGTCCGCTCCCTGCCGACTCCTGCCGAATAATGGCATTTTGACAGATGCCGGCCAAACAAACAACTGGGCGGAGCTAGTGGTGACAGCTAGCTCTGCCCAATTGTGTAATTTGCCGTCATCTGATAGGCGAGACATGATTGTGCAGAGTCATCACGACTTTGCCCAATCATGGCTCTAACTCAATATTGAGCCCTGATTGGACAAAGCCTTGCACCTGGTGCAAGACTATAACCATTTAGAGCTTCGGAGGGCATTTTGCCTTATGGAACGTTCCATGGTCGAACAAACCACGAATGTCCCATAAAGTTTGGTGTTCGGCCAACGCTCAAACTGCCGATGTTTGATTCGAACTCATGTTGGAATTGAACAGTCGGACCATCCCTATTTGTGACCTCACCACTGTCAAACATATAGAGTTAGGGAACAACAACAAATAGAATTAAGTGATTCTTTGCTGGTTTTCCACATGTCCTTTATGTGCTCAAACATTCCTGCTCATTAAAGCTGGCCATACACCTTACAATTATCTGCAGATTTTCTGTGGTCAGATGGGAAAGGTGCAACAGCTTCCTCCATCTACACTTAACTGTGTGGATGGAGTAATCTCCACCTGGGCCAATCTGTTGCACTTTTTCCATCTGACCACAGAAAATCTGCAGATAATTGTAATGCTGGGCACACACCTTACAACCATCGCAAGACTTTTGTCTTGCGATGGTGGTAAGGTAATTTAAAAAACCTACGATCTGCCTATCTTGGACAGGCAGATCGTAATTGCGATGATCGCAAGCCGCGCCCCCCTGAGGGGCGGTCTTCCGATGACCGCAATGCCGAACATGAGAACAGGAGTTTTTTAAAAGTGCAAATATTTGTATTTGCTGCTGATGCAGGTCAATAAAACATATTGGGTTGTGTGTAATTTATTTCTCAAAAGTTATAACACCAAAGCAGCACGTTCTTTTCCAAATGTATTTCGAATGTTATTTAACCACAGTGAGTATAATAGTACACATTCAAACCCTACATCCACTAGCTCAGTGTTCTTATAGTATTGATTTTAAGATGAATCCTTAGTGTTAATATGGTTTTCAATAAGTGAGCACCAGTCAATTTAAATCCAGTTTTGCTGTAGTAATAAAGCAGACAGGGAAGTTGTTAAATAGCGAAAAAGGCTGTAGTACAAATCCAAAGACTGAGGTTCCTATGTTTGCTGTGTACCAGGATCAGATTCTAGCAGAGTTTCCTGTGTATAGTATTCTCTGCTGAGAGTCTCAAAATCAAAAGAGCCATTGGAGTTCCCACATTTATCCAAATATATACACACTGGAAGAGAAGTCCACTGGCCAAAACCAGTACCAGAAGGTTTTTTCTGAAAACAAAATCTATCCAACCTTACTTACTGAACAACATTTTTTTGAGAACTGGCTCAGAGGCCTAAATTCTCAGAATCTTACCTCTGACAAAGTCCACTGAAAAGATCCGCTGTGCCTGTAAGATAATAAGGGACACGTAAAGCTGGCCATACACCTTACAATTATCTGCAGATTTTCTGTGGTCAGTTGGAAAAGGTGCAACAGATTCCTCCATCTACGCTAAACTGTGTGGATTGAGGAATCTCCACCTGGGCCAATCTGTTGCACTTTTTCCATCTGACCACAGAAAATCTGCAGATAAATTGTAAGGTGTATGGGCACCTTAAGGTGTATGGGCACATTAAGACTTAAAACTTACATACATTTCTGAAATTATTTACTGGGACAGGTTAGTTGGAATGCAGACTTAATTGCACAGAAAATGATGAAAAGCAAGCGTAAAAAAGCAGAAAGGGTCTCTATGTGTATATTGTGACTTTCAGTCTCAGTGAGAAAAAAAACTTCCCTTTTATTTTTTCCCCGCACTATCCTCAGTGTTTCTTTTAGTATCTCATGTTTAAGCCCTATGGCTGTTGGCTTGTGAGTGGCTCTGTGTCCCTGGGGCCTCTGGAATTCTAGAGGCCCTATTAACCCTGCATTTGCTAAGCTATGTCCCTTTCCAATATGCCCCACCCTTTTGACCATTTCCTACTGATTGTCAAGGGTGTGTTATGACTCAACAAACAACTGCACAACAACTTTACACATTAAGAGAAAAAGGTTTGAACTGCTATTCTTTCCCCTGTCCCCATGATCCCATGACCATACCTCCAGGTTTTCCTGTGCATTCTTTTCCATTACTGCAGGTTCAGTTGCCGTACCTTACCTTCCCATCTCATCCTCTTAGCAAAGACCAGTTCCCGCTTTTCCTCCTCTCTAACCTGTACAGGATCTGCTTTAGCTCTATTCCCTACTTTCCCATCCACACAAAGTTTGTGGTTATATTCATGTTGTGGGTATTTGATGGGGTTATCCAGAACAATCTATGCATGCAGCTATTGTTACCACACACTGATGTCAACCAACAGAGGGTTTGAATGTTGTGGACTGTGTTTAAGAAGAACATGTATGGCACTGTTGTGGATGCTGAAATGTACTGCTGGGGCAAACTTCTAAAAATAATTAGACGCGAGGCAACCAAGCAACAGTAGCGCTATAAAATGGGATTAACACAAAGTCTTTTCAGAACTTTTGATGTTATCATTGGGCATCTGTAACTCTCACTTGAATGACTTTTCCTTCCCTGACATCCATCTAACAAGCAGTGCAAGACATGTTAGCATCACTTTGTATATTCATAATTATTTAGATGTGCTGAAAAGTGAACCATCACAGTATTTTGGAAATGACAAAAAAGCAGAGCATCAGTTTACTAAATTTTGCTTGCTTTAACATGCACAAAATTCAGTGTTTGGCTAGATTAAACCATGTTTTTGTTCATTGTATTTATAGCACTAGCAGCAAGCATTAATGATTTTTTATTATTAATCACACCAGCACAGTATAACACTTCACTATGTGTAGAAAATTGATGCATGACATATGGCAGTCAATAGAGTATTATTGATTGATTCGTATGCATAATAGAAAGGAAAACAACATACTATTTGTATTAAAAAATTACAGTTAAAATGTGCCAACATCTACTTTGCATGGAACATCATTAAACCAACTATGATATTTTATACATACAAATATCAAGACCAAAAAAAGGTGGATATGTTTTTTGCATTATAAAAATTTAACTCATGTCACAACTGCCATATGTCTTAATGGAACAAATCTGAGAACGATTTCCCCGTAAAATGATATACTGTATGAACCTAATAACTTATTCTTCTAAGGCTGGGCACACACCTTACAACCATCTCAAGACTTTTGTCTTGCGATGGTTTTAAGGTACCTTAAAAAATGTATGATCTGCCTATCTTGCATAGACAGATCATACTTGCGATGATCGCAAGCCACGCCCCCTGAGGGGCGGGCTTCCGATGACCGCAATGCCGAACGGGCAGTGTGTGCTTGCGCACACCGGCCCGTCCGGCTTTTATCTCACGAACATGCTATACACCCGCCGAACATTGTACGATGCTTGGCGGGTTTTGAAACATGTTTGTAAGTTTAAAGTCGTGCGACCTTACAGTAGTAGAGGTCGCACGGCTTCCACACACCTTACAATAATCGTACGATTGCGGGATTTTAATGAAAAGAGAGGAAAAAACGATTCAGGAAAAGACAGAAAAGATATTAGGGAACAAACATACACTACAATAAAATACAAGGTTATAAAGGTGGAAAATAATTATAGTTCATTTGGTCTTTGGTTCAGCTTAGTGTTTGGATCACTTGCAAAATAAGTCCAATCTGATATAGTAGAGTCACTGGCTCTCATAAATGACTCTTTAAATTACTATTTTTTAGATTCCATATATGATATACTATGAGTGGCCAGATTATTATGACCACCTCATCAGTACTTCGTTGGGCCACCTCTTGCCTTCAATACTGTGGCGATTCTTCTTGGCATTGACTCCACGAGATGTTGAAAGGTGATGAGAGGAATCTGACACCATGCCTGATGAATAGCACTGTCCAGTTCTGTGAGATTTGATGGTTGTGGAACCAGCTGCCTGATGGCTCTTTCAACTTCGTCCCACAGATGCTCAATTGGATTGAGATCTGGTGATTGTGGGGGCCACCTAAGCAAGGTAAAGTCTCCCTCATGTTCTTGAAACCACTCCTGCACAATACGGGCACCGTGGCAATGTGCATTGTCTTGTTGGAAGAAGCCATCTCCATTGGGATACGCCATCACCACGATAGGATGAACTTTATCAGCAACGATACTTTGGTATGTTGTGCTATTCAAACGTTGTTCCACACGAATTAAAGGGCCCAAATCATGCCAGGAAGACATGCCCCAAACCATAACACTGCCCCCACCAGTTTGAAGGGTTGTACTCATGCATGTGGGGTGCATGCTTTCATGCTGTCCATGCCAAATTCTCACTCTGCCATCTGCATGATGCAACTGGAAACGTGATTCATCAGACCACAAGACTTTTTTCCAATGCTCGACTGTCCAATCCTTGTGTTCCTGTGCGAATTGGAGACGTTTTATCTTGTTAACTGCAGACAGCAAAGGTGTTCGAACAGGCCTTCGGCTTCCATATCCCATACAATGCAGTGTACGGCGAACAGTGTGTTCAGAGATCATTTGAGAGGATCCCTGATTAAGATCTGCAGTAATTTGATGCACTGTTGTCACGGTCTGCGACCGGGGCACACAAAATGACAAAAAGTAGCGTGCAAAAAATGGTGTCTGGGGTGAAAACACAGGAAGTAGGTGTCTGTGCGTTAACAGGGACGCACTAGAGGCGCAGGTTCTAAGAAGGGCCAGGTGTTCGACAGAGCCTCTAATGGTGAGGATGATTGGCTGCTGGACACCTTCCAGGTTGCGGCCCTCTAGCATGCCCACACAGACATAAAGGTTAGTTGCAGCACTGAGGTGCTGCATACAACAGCAGGCAGGGTTGAAGCCTATACACAGACACACAAGTAGGCACAGTTGCAAGGACTCACTTGAAGAAGCTGATGATCAATCCAATGCAGGACATACAGGATCTCACTGTGAGGAAGAGGGAATCCAGACTCACAGGGAACAAGGTAGGTTGGTAGCAATCACAAGGATTACAGAGGCAAGAGATAAACAGGAAGTCCGACTGAGTGTAAAGACACGTTGCTTGAACGGCACGGAACAAGTGAGCTGGACTTTTAATGGAGAGGTTCAGAGTGGATTGGCAGGAAGCCAAGCAGCTCAGACAGGAGGTAAAACCCGGCGCCGGATCATCACACAGGGAAGTGTGACAACTGTTTTCTTGTACCAGTCTTGCCACTCTCCGTTCTGCCCTAACATTGACTAGTCGCTGACGGCCACAATTCGCACGCTCAGACCCAGATTTTCAGCTGACAGTCCAGTCTTTAAACACTTTTACAACAGATGCTCTTGAACATTTAACAAATTCTGCTGTTTTGCTGATACTCGCTCCATGGCTCTGAGCGCCAACAATCATCCCACGTTCAAAGGCTGTTAAATTGCGTTGTTTACCCATATCTTCAGAAGAAAGTCACTTCTACTGTCGTGGTAAACAACCTGCTTCCCTATTTATAATGGTCTGGCCCTCTAGCAACTTCAGCACAAAATTATAGCTAATTTGCCTACAAACGTCAGGTGGTCATAATAATCCGGCCACTCAGTGTAGATCGTATGCATATTTCTCTTAGCAGGTCTATTGTGTTTTATTAGTATTCTGAATCTTGTGAATTATGCATGTTTGGTGTCTAATACACAGATGTGTGTTGCTTACTAGACTGTTTACGGCAAGGTAATTTATGACAGGGCCTCATAAGGAGTCTTTAGAGGATTCTGGCTATTGGAGGTTTATAATATCTCTGCATTCTTTAGTTGACCTGTCTTATGTTAAATGTGTCTTAAGCTGGCTTGAGGTTTATCAAATCTGTCACCTTACATAGCACATAGATGAAATTTAATATGACCGTTTTTGGTGACAACTCGCAAATTATGGAGAAATTGAAGGTGGCACAGTGTTCAATACTACTCCTCCATTATCTTCACACAGTTTAAGGGTTCATCCAACCCCACTATCATCACGATATATATGTATTTAATCTCTTTATTTAGCTGTTTGTCAGTAGTTCAGCTTTAATAATAAGCAGAATAAAAACAATAAAGTTGCCTTACAAATGTCCATGGCTCTTTATTGGGACAAAATTATATGCAAGCTTTATGTGGTTGCCACTTTTACTTTGCATGTTGGATGACTAACTGCTACTAGTTGACTGCTACTAGTTAACTAGTATAGCTGGAGAAAATGAGAACCCTGACAAACTTAGACAGAGGTACTTCCAGTAAACCACAATTAACCTGCATTTTACAAATTTGAACAATTTTTTGAACAGAGCCTGACAGTTTCATTTTACGCCTGAATCTCAACCAGTGACTTGTACCAAAATGGGATTTATCTGCTTAACATTATTTGAAATCCTGAAATTGATTTACTAATATTCATCTGAAAAAGAGATAGTTTGCTGTGGCAGTCTGTTCAAGAAAGCAAACATGAAATTATTTTACTTGACTTGTCAGATTTAAAAGAGTGACATGGGTGGACATCTTTGTGGATGGCAGTGCCAGGATATAATTTGAGCTGCAGGCAAAGTATTTCAGCTAGTGGGGACTCACATATTTAAAAGTAATCACTTTAAAATTATACAAAATGGATTTCAAATGACACAAATTCATTTGTGTGGCTTGGGGATTTCCACAGTTATACTTTTGTTTGACAGATATTGAAGTAAGAATGGAAGGCTTTAGCGTTGTACATATCACTGGTTTGAGTTAAAAACAGGACTTCTCACTATGCAGTTTCCAAATAAATAAGGTGGATAAATGCAATAAGAAGTATTTACTACCATCACTAGTAATCAATTATATAATGCAAATTGTCGTTAATAAATATTTAAACAGCACCTACATAAACTAGAAAAAGGAAAATATACAGGATGGGAATTTGTTTGACTGTTGGGTAATTGAAGGTCCTGTATTTTCTACTAAAAGCTCGTACAGGCATCTCTAATGTTAATGAGTATCTTCACTCAAATATATTTCTGATCTCCAGATTCCCAATGCCGAGATCTTCCTATATGCTGTTATAGCTATGCCAGGTCAATATTACTGTACTATCTAAGCCACAGTTATCCCTAACTAAATTTACATATTCATGTATAGTCTAGTGCAATGATGTAGCTGCAAATGAAGAGGTCCAGTACATACTTATGTGTTCATCAAACATTGACAAGGTTCAGATTCAAGCTTGGTTTTGTGGCAAATCAGTGGGATTTCGATTTGCAGGTGAACTTATAAGTGATTTCTCCTGGTCAGACTTTTTTTAAAACAATAATGCACTTCATGTCCTTTGAACCATTGTCAGCATACTTAGAAGGTGCAATAATGGGGAAAATAAAAAAGACAGCCCCTTCACTATAAAAGGGTAGGCTCACATATAGGGGCCATATTTTCAATGTGTAAACTGTTAAACTGCATAGGGAGAGATTGGGGAGATCTATGCTAAATTGTACTATTCTTTTCTGTGAATTTTAGCATTACAGTTGTCCAGGGCAGAACAACATTTTATGCCCCAAATTTACCACAACGAGTGGCCACATAATTTGCCTGTCTAATTTTGTTCGGCCACATATTGTGTGCGCTGCTCGGCCAGCCAGCGCCCAAGGGTTGCCACATTTTCCTCAATCGAAACCTGAACACTGTAGTGCTGCAAGGCAATTTGGAGAATATACAAGAGGGAACAAGAAGATAGACCCAGGAGAGAGAGAGAGGAGAGACCGCCAGGAGAGAGAGTGAGGAGAGACAGCCAGTAGAGATACAGGAGATATAGCTAGAAGAAAGAGAGAGACACCCAGGGGAGACAAAGAGAGGAGAGGCAGCCAGGCGAGAGAGTAAAGAGAAAGCCAGGGAAGAGAGAGGACAGATAGCTAGAAGAAAGAGAGGAGAGGCAGCCAGGAGAGAGAGAGGAGAGGCAGCCAGGTCCCAGGGGAGACAAAGAGAGGAGAGGCAGCCAGGCGAGAGAGTAAAGAGAAAGCCAGGGAAGAGAGAGGACAGATAGCTAGAAGAAAGAGAGGAGAGGCAGCCAGGAGAGAGAGAGGAGAGGCAGCCAGGAGAGAGAGAGGAGAGGCAGCCAGGAGAGAGAGAGGAGAGACTGCCAGGGGAGAAAGCAAGGAGTAACAGCCAAGGGGAGAGAGCGAGGAGAGACTGTCAAGAGAGAGAGTGAGGAGAAACAGCCAGGAGAGAGAGGATAGAGACACTCAGGGGAGAGAGGAGAGACACCCAGAAGAGAGAGAGACAGCCAGGGAAGAGAGAGGGTAGACAGCCAGGAAAATGAGTAGAGACAGCCAGGAGGGAGAGCAAGGAGAGACAGCCAGAAGAGAGAGAGACAGCCAGGAGAGAGAGAAAGAGAGAGGAGAAACAGTCGGGGGAGAGAGAAGAGACAGACGGTAGAGAGAAGAGAGACAGCCAGGAGAGTGAGCGGAAACAGTCAGGAGAAAGAGTGAGGAAAGACAGCCAGGAGAAAGAGTGAGGAAAGACAGCCAGGAGAAAAAGTGAATAGACAGCCAGGGGAGAGAGGGAGGAAAAACAGCCAGGAGAGAAGCCCCCTACCTTTGCGCCCGCGGCAGTTGCACTGTTGGCCTCCCCAGTTGTTACGCCACTGCAGTGGTGAGTTAAATGTTTTTCTTTAATAATGTATTGGGGTCTAAATTATTAGGATTTTAAAATTTCATTTTTGTATGTTCCATTTGAGGTCTGCAGTCCTTTGTTGTTGCTTTTCCGTCAATAATATTGAATACAATTTTCTTAAATGTTTTTTTTTCTAGGCTTCAAAGAATCTAGGAGCCTAGAATTTTCTAGGCTTCAAAGAGATAGTCAGCAGAGAGCGAGAGAGAGAGAGAGAAAGGAGAGACAGCCAGGGGAGAGAAAGGAGAGACAGTTAGAAAAGAGAGAGAGAGAGAAACCAAAGACAGCCAGAAGAGAGAGAGAGCAGAGGCAACCAGTGGAAAGAGTGAGAAGAAACAGCCATGAGAGAGGAGAGACAGCCAAGAGAGAGAAGAGAGACAGCTAGGAGAGAGAGCGAAGATAGACATCCAGGTGAGAGATCGAGGAGAGACAGCCAGCCAGGAGAGAAGCCTCTCTGCGCCCAAGGCAGCCTCACCTTTGCCCTGGTATTTATGCTACTAAAGTGGTGAGTTACATATTTTTTTCTTTAATGTTTTATTGGGGTATAAATTATTATGGTTTTTTTATTAATGTACCTTTATGTTCCATTTGAGATCTGTAGTCCTTTGTTGCTGCTGTTCCGTCAAATAATATTTAATACATTTTTCTTAAATGATTTTTTTTTCTAGGCTTCAAAGAAAATAAAAGCAATCCCAGAAGTGGCTCTTTAATTAACAAAGCAACACTGAAGAATGAGGCAATTTTAAGCCTCCCCTTTGTGGTGGATCACGAGGGGCGCTGCCATGACAAAAGAAGACGAGAGCCCAGAAGTGTGGGGGCAGGAGGGTGAGGATGGAGAACTCCTCCCAGGGGGAAGCAACTCAGACTTTGCCCCAGGTGACAGAATGTCTAGCCTCGGGACTGCATGTCAGACAGGGTCTTAAGTGCAGTGGGGGGATTTGTAAATGAGAAGTTGACTAAAGGTCTGCACTGTATGACGGTGCACATTGTTTTTTACACAATGGGGCCTTGACAAGGCAATGTGGATTCCACATATTTTGCAAAAGTTCCAGTACAGTACGATCGCAAAAAATGCTGTGTGCACTATTTTTTGCAATTGCACTGGACCGGAATGTGGGCATTGATGCGCCATGCGTTTAGGGAAAAGATGAGCACACTGTGGGTGTGGGGGCTGCGGTGCCATTGACTTGAATGCACCACTACATCCCCTTCTGCCCCAGAACGCAAGGAGCTGGCCAGGATGCAATCCAGTGCATTCCAGCAGCCACTGGCGGAACTACAAGGGTCACAGCGGTCACAATATCAACTGGGCCCTGGCGTTCCGCCACTGGGGGGGGGGCAGCGAGGAAGAAGAGGGCCCCCCCTAGATCGTGCCGCTACTTCCTTGCCACACAGCCACCCGCAGCATGTACGGGTGGCTGTGCGGCGGTAATGGAGAGGCTGTCACCAGTCCCGCAGAATGTGCTGTGTGAGGACCCTATCCTCTTAGCCCCCAGCCCCCTAGCCGCCGAGACGGGGAAGAGGGCCCTGCAGGAGAGGAAAGGTAAGTCTGGAGTGGGAAGGGGGGCGCGGGGAAGTGTGGGGGGTTGCTGGTGATATCCTGTAGTGCTGACTTTTATTGTAATGTATTGCTGGGACTTGTAGTCCCATATTGCTGGTGGTATTCTGCATTGCTGTATGATGATTATACAGAAATGCAGAATAGCACCAACTATGTAGGACTACAAGTCCCAGCAATGCATTATAGTGGGGGGGGATGCTGGTGGTATTCTGCATAGCTGACTTTTATTATAATGAATTGCTGGGACTTGTAGTCCTGCATAGCTGGTAGTATTCTGCATTGCTGTATAAACATTATACAGCAATGCAGAATAGCTCCAACTATGTAGGACTACAAGTCCCAGCAATGCATTATATTTTTAGGCATACACCACTGCCAATACTTGGCATTTTCACGAGTACTCATACCACACATGCCCCAACTCTAAACGCAGATACCGGTGTTCTGTCGAGAACGCCAACGTAGTCGAATTTGCCGAGCTCAGCATCTACGCTTGCGCACAGACCAGCATTATCGAGGAAACCGGGATTTATTCACAAAGTATTTTGTTTAAATCATTAATTGTGACTGTTAATAATATTCCATCCGTCATTTACTGCCATGGACGGCATATTATTAACGGTCACAATTAACAATTACAAACAAATACTTTGTAAATAAATGCCGGTTTCCTCGTTAATCCTGTCTGTACGTAAACGCAGATACTGGATCGGCGTTCTCGACAGAACACTGGCACTAAAATTTTAAACAAGCCGCTGCCTGATGTCCCACGCTTGCTGGGGACCTCGGCAGCCTTCCTTTTAACCATGCGGTGCCTTGGGGGGGCCCTTCATGGTTTCTTGCACCACGGCCCTGAAGGTTCTAGTTACACCTCTGCCAGCAGCTAATCATGCCAAACCACTAGAAGTGTTATGAACAAGCCCTGAATGCTGCTCTACACTCTGCACTTATCTGCCACATCTGCCCTGCTGCAATCCTCCACATCTGCCCCTGCTGCGATTCGCTACATCTGCCCCTGCTGTGATCCTCCAAATCTGCCCCTGTTAAGACCATCCACATCTGCCCCTGCTGCAATACTCTACATCTGCCCCTGCTGAGACCCTCCACATCTTCCCCTGCTGATTGCATTGCTGTATAAACATTATACAGCAATGCAGAATAGCTCCAACTATGTAGGACTACAAGTCCCAGCAATGCATTATATTTTTAGGCATACACCACTGCCAATACTTGGCATTTTCACGAGTACTCATACCACACATGCCCCAACTCTAAACGCAGATACCGGTGTTCTGTCGAGAACGCCAACGTAGTCGAATTTGCCGAGCTCAGCATCTACGCTTGCGCACAGACCAGCATTATCGAGGAAACCGGGATTTATTCACAAAGTATTTTGTTTAAATCATTAATTGTGACTGTTAATAATATTCCATCCGTCATTTACTGCCATGGACGGCATATTATTAACGGTCACAATTAACAATTACAAACAAATACTTTGTAAATAAATGCCGGTTTCCTCGTTAATCCTGTCTGTACGTAAACGCAGATACTGGATCGGCGTTCTCGACAGAACACTGGCACTAAAATTTTAAACAAGCCGCTGCCTGATGTCCCACGCTTGCTGGGGACCTCGGCAGCCTTCCTTTTAACCATGCGGTGCCTTGGGGGGGCCCTTCATGGTTTCTTGCACCACGGCCCTGAAGGTTCTAGTTACACCTCTGCCAGCAGCTAATCATGCCAAACCACTAGAAGTGTTATGAACAAGCCCTGAATGCTGCTCTACACTCTGCACTTATCTGCCACATCTGCCCTGCTGCAATCCTCCACATCTGCCCCTGCTGCGATTCGCTACATCTGCCCCTGCTGTGATCCTCCAAATCTGCCCCTGTTAAGACCATCCACATCTGCCCCTGCTGCAATACTCTACATCTGCCCCTGCTGAGACCCTCCACATCTTCCCCTGCTGAGACCCTCCACATCTGCCCCTGCTGAGACCCTCCACATCTGCACCTGCTGAGACCCTCTGTCCAAGACATCAGGCCGGCACCCTGGAGCAGAGCGGTAGCACAGAGTAGGTAGCAAATTCATATACTATTCTGCATTTCTGTATAATGTATCGCTGGGATTTGTAGTCCTCTATAGTTGATGCCATTCTGCATTGCTGTTTGATGTTTTGCTGTGATTTGTAGTCATCTATAACTGATGGTATTATTCTTCAGTGGCAGATCTACGAGGGTCTCAGTTGTTGCAGCCCTGGCGACTGGGTCCTGGCACTCCACCACTGTCCTAAAGTCATTAATCTGTACTGTTTTAGAAAAACTGTCACATGACACTAAACAAAAAGTATCAGTAATTGGTATCAGTGAGTACTTGAGGAAAAGTATCCGTACGCGTACACGGCCCAGAAAAAATGGTATTGGTGCATCCCTACTCCCGCCCATGCTGCAAACAAGTAGTAATATGGATGTGAGGCAGAGCTAATGGACTACAAGTGTGGTGCATAGGCAGCCATCTGAGGGCGGCGGGGGGAAGGTAAAAATGCACCTTCGCCTGTATAGGCAACAATCCTTGCACCGGCCCTGCAAGCATTGCGTTTGTTTATTAGAGGATTATGCATGTTTAGACCCATATGTAGAGAGTGGGAGACATACAGGTCCAGCCCATGAAGGGCCATATATAAAGTAAAGGGAGAAACATTACACAGTCACTACATCTCAACCCAGAACATTTATGACAGCAAAGAGTTTCCAGGCTGCACAGTTCAACATTACCCTCAGACTATGTCCTGCCTCAAACAGTGGGCTCTTTATTAGGGATTTCTGAGGCTCTGCCCTATTCACAGTTACATAGTTAGTCAGGTTGAAAAAAGACACCATTGAGTTCAACCTATAGAGAGAAGAGAAAAAAGAGAAAATAAAGAGAAGAAAAACCTAAAACAGAACACTATGCACATATGACCACAGTTACCCATACAGTAGTTGATCCAGAGGAAGGCAAAAAAAACCCTTATAAAGTATGCTTCAATTTTCTCCAACAGGGGACAAAAATCCTTCCTGATCCCATACGGAAATCAAATATTCCGTGGATCAACAATCACTGGTGTTTATTTTACTTATAAGAGGTCAATATCTAGTAATATTCTGTGCATTTCGGCATGTATCCAACATTTTTTTTTAAACAGTTAACTGAGCTAGCTAGAACTAGCTCCCGGGGAGGGGGGGGTCTTATTCCACATTTGCATATGCAAAGGTTAAACCTCTTTTTCCTTCAGCGTGCCCCCCAGCCTTTGCAGTGACCTTAAAGCGAATAATTTGGCACCAAGCTCACTATATGGACCATTTGTGTATTTATAATATGGCAATCACGTCCCCCCTAAAGCTGGCCATACACCTTTCTATAGATTTTTTTCTATCTATGAATTTTTTTGTCTATCAGCCTATGGTCAGATGGAAAAAGCGCAACAGATTCCTCCATCTATGCTAAACTTTGTGGATGGAGGAATCTCCCACTGGGCCAAGCTTTAGTATCTTGCTAGTTGACCCCTGCTGGCTAGATACTGAAGCTGGGCCCAGCGGGAGATTCCTCCATCCACAGTTTAGCATAGATGGAGAAATCTGTTGTATTTTTTCCATCTTACCATAGGCTCATGGAAAGAAATCTATCGAAAATCTATACGTGTATGGCCGGCTTTAATTGCCTCTTCTCAAGAGAGAACAAATTCAGTTCAGCTAATCTTTCCTCATAGCTGAGCTCATCCATGACACTTATCAGTTTAGTTGCCCTTGTCTTCACTTTCTCTAATTCCATAACATCCTTTTTGTGAACTGGTGCCCAAAACTGAACTGCATATTCCAGGTGAAGTCTTGCTAAGGCTTTGTATGGGGCAGGATTATGTATCTCTCTCTGGAGTCTATACTCCTTTTAATACAAGAAAATATTTTCCTTGCTTTAGAAACTGCAGCTTGAGATTGCATGCTATTATTGAGTTCATGGACCATTCCATTGGTCTCATTGCTTATCTCCAGAAATCCAACCCTTTCTAACCCCTTTAAGAAAGCAGAACTAAAGCTGCCCATGAACTGTTCTATTTTTTTATTGTTCAACCTGTGGGCTGAACGAAAAACATAGAAGAGATTCCTCCATCACCGCTTATGAGTGCTGTCTTCATTGTATTCTCATTGGCTCGTTGGCTGCTAGCTCTGTTCATATGAAGATTTTCCGACCAACTCCTTTGAACAGCTGATTGAGGAATGCCGACCGAAAGGGTGCCCACAGTGGCACCCACTGTGCAAATTTCAGCTGGTTCATCAAGCTGGTTCACCTGGCCAAAATTTGCACAGTGTATGGCCACCCTAAGAGTCATACAGTCCTAGCCACTTTTGCTGCAAACCTTCCTTCTGGCCCCAATTACATCCCAACCAGCACTCGCTTTACTTTCTGACTGACAAGATTCTTTGTTAGCTCCACTTGAGATAATAGAAACACACTCCTCAAATGCAGACCATAGAACCACGATCATCAGATAAGGTACTCACTTTAACAACAGCATTACTCAACTCTGATAGATGGATTGCTTGTTATCAAGCAGTCCTTCTCCCCAAGAGTCTTTTTAAACATTCCATTTTCTACATTATAGAATACAAATAACCACTTGCACCATTTCCTGCACCAAGAGATCTCACATTCTAGTATTTCTACTACAGCCATGCATACATTCATTCACACATACAGATTCACAAAAACATTGTCATCCCAGAAGAAAATAAGCATTTAAATGCTATAGAATATAGGTCATGAAAGGGATAATGATTATTTTTGCACCTTTTATTCTATGGCTTTTTAGTAGTAAAATTCTGTTATTGATTTATTGATGAAGACTCCCTGTGCATAGCATTATGAATTCACACTCATTGTGCCAATTAAAAATAAATAGCTTTTCACTCCTACTTATTTTTCTGTTCTTTATTAGAAAATTCATACTTTCTACATCTCATATCAAGAAATAAGAGAGGGCTTTTTTTTCTAACATTAAAAAAGAATAACTTTTGGAGACTATCTGTATATTTTAGCACTGCAGTGAAGCTCAGAGCTAATTTCAGAATCACGGAATAATCACATACAATTCTGAGCAATCAGCCGCCAGTTTTTCCATAAAGACTTTGCATTAAGTTCCTTTTTAGAAGAAAAGAAAAAAACTAGAGAATGCATGAATGTCATTTAGATGAACTATAAGCAAAATAGTCATACTCAAGTATATAATTACCATTGCTTGTTCCCTCATGCAAACTGGCATTTTGAAAACCTGAAAAAATGTGAAGGTATTTTTTTATGCATTAGTAACAGTACAGAAATGGTATTATTATTATTCTTGAACAAACTGTAGCACTGTTGATTTACCGGAAAGTGCTTCAATAATGAAGCTGATTGAAAACCACTGCAAGCAATCCCAACTATGTGTTATGTTAGACAAGAGTTGCCTATTATTTTTTCATGGTGGGCCATATTATTGGTTTTAAGGGCAGGCAGGAAAAAATATCCAAAATTAATAGGGAACAAGAGGCAGGCACTGGTCTGACAGTTTATTTGTCATAAGTGTGCATACAATTCAAACCTTTGCAAAGTGCTAGGGCTTTAAACATGCTTATTAAATAAACTCTGCAAGTGTTTATTCCTGAATCCTAACCCAACAACAGTTCCAGGCTACCACATTTTATCCAAAGCATTGCAGGACATAAGCAACCATTAAGCTCCACTATTAACCCTTGAGGTATGTGTGTCCAAACCCTATGTATAGCAGTGTCTAACATCAACCCAAACAACTCCGCTGTCAGCAACTACAGAAAAACACTAGAGCAGTTACATCAGCAGCTGTATTCTTCACTGCCAAGCTATATTATTATTATTATTATTATTATTATTATTATTCCCGCTTGCCTCATTATAGAACTGCTGATTACAAAATTATAATATTGGTTTACCTCTATAATTTACACTGGAACTAATTGAAATAAACTTCGCCGAAAACAGGAGAAGATAATTTTGCAAGTATACACACGTCCTTTCTTCTTAAAAAATTGATCCCAATAACGATTCCAATAAAATTCTTAAATTTGTGTTTCCTGGTATTGAAGCAGGAAAGTAGTTTTCAGCATCATCATCAGAGCTGATTGGTGGCTAATTGACAAGACTACCTGTCTAATTTCCAAAGACAGCCCAAGTCCTAAGGCCTATGTATACCTATGCTTTCTCCATTCAAATTAATGGAAAACTTCAAAATGCACACCAACCCAATGTGCATTACAATGTATTTTCAATGTCAAAGCACGTCATAAAACAGAGCAATGTGTTTACGTTAGTCAGGATGGGTGTTAATGTCCATCTTAATGCATGTTAGCACATGTATTTTAATGTATTTCCATTAATTTCAATTGATATCAAAGAGAAATTAGGTGTAAATTCAGCTATTTACACCTTTATATATATTTTTAATGACACAACATGGCACTAAGTTAATGGTAACTGTTGTCCCGTGTGGTTAGGGATAAGGTTTGGGATTCATAATTAACTGACTTTTGAACTCAGGTCAGCTGACTTAGAAGGGCCAATAATGGGGGCTTGTTATGTGCTTGCCTCCTCAATATAAAAGGGGGGTTCCCAGCAGCGGTGCCATACTGTGCTATATTCCACTACATTACTGTGGATTGCGCTGTTGTGGGATACATATTCTCATGTACCCCTCCATGTTCACAGTCTTTTTTAGAACTACTTTTTAGTTGTACGTGTTTAGTCTTCTTGTTTCTGTTTTTTTTTTTTTTTTTTTTTTTTTTTCTCTTTTTTTTTGTT